>NW_024068884.1:0-88437 GCF_009389715.1 Phoenix dactylifera | reverse complement strand
TATATTGGACCTCAATCCAACTGATGGGTTTGGAAGACTGGGCTGGGTCGGGTCTATACTACACTTCCGTAGTGTGTAGACCTCCTTATTGGGTGAGTCGAGCTGGCTTTGGGCTGGGCTCAGCCCTAGGAATGACCAGAATTAGCCAGGCCCAAGCTCGATAGCTTCAGGCTTCAGACCAAGCCTTGGGCTTTTTTTAAAAAACTCACCAGCCATATAACACCCAACTAGCTCCATAATCCATACAAATCAATAGCCCAATCACTTCTTTCCCCTTTGATAGCAACCCTGATCCCTCCTTTCCTCATGCTCTTCTGGCCATGCGAGATCTGACTCCTCCGCCCTCTACGGTGGATGCCTCCACCTCTGGATTATTCTTGGCGGAGGGAGGTGGGGCCTCTGGCATCGGAATCACCTCGTCCTCGATGACGCTCGGCAAGGGATTCGAGACTGCCATGGACTTCGCTTGCCTCTTGGTAGCGACCTTCACAGCATGGGGCGGCATCGCCGGCCAACCAGGGGGGAGAGAGGGAGAGAGAGCTAGGGTTTCTAAGAGAGAGGAGGGGTGTGAATAGTGTGGTGGAAGATCAAAACCACCAGCCATATGTCACTTTGTTGCTCCTCTAGCTGCTCGACTGCTGCCTCTCGCACTAGCATTGATGGCTCTTACATCATCTGCCGACGAACTGTGCCACCCGCCACAGGCTCGATCACCACCCGTTCGTTTAGAGAAGACGAGATGAGAGAAGATGAAACACTCTTGCTGATATGTAATATAATAATAGATATATATTATCTATACATAATAATAGATATATTACATCTATATATAATATATATTAACCGGGCTCAGGCTGCATCGATGTAAACCTGAGCCTAGATCATTTAATGGGCGGGCTCAAATTCAGGCTTGGTTCAGCCCATCGGGCTTAAAAACCAACCCTAAGCCTTGAAATGCTCTCGGTTCGGGCGAGCTGGGTGGGCCGCTCGATATTTGAACAAGTTTGGTAGTGTGTATGGATTAAATGCATATCCATGATTATGAGAGGAACATAACTTATATTCATAATCCTTATATCATGATCTTAAAATCTTCTTCGTTGGAAAACATCTTCTCAAGTTATTGGCTTAAGACCCATTCCAGAATTGGAATGGTATTGATATATATGGGTTACGTTTTAAATGTATCTGATAGAATCTTATGAATATAGAACCAAATCTTAATAAATTTATTAAGCTCTTTGCTCTATTTTGGTGCCTTTAACTAGGAAGTTTACCTTTTATCTTCTACTAATCTTATGATGCTTGCCCTGATATATTTTAGAACTTGATTATTTCTTTTTGAAGGTGAATTTTTGGTCCCTTTATTTAGGAGAAATATGGAGAGGCCAAAAATACATGGAAACCTCATTTGGACAAGCTTCTTTCGAAGCTCAATCCTATAATGGTTAATTTACATAAATCTTCTGCTTGAAGTCTAAAGTCTGAGGTTGATCTATAAAAACAGGTTTCCATTTTCCGTAGCTTCAGCTCTTGTAGTAGTTCTATTTTGAATGCTCTCTCTCTCCCTCTCTCTTGCTTGCTCGCTGGCTCGTGCGCTCAATGATGGATTTGGACATTTTATATTCAAAGTCATGTTTATAGAGTATTTAATTCCATGATTTTAGTTCTCTCTGATTTCCATGAAGTGGAGTGGGTCAATCACTGCAGTTAGCGTTCGCCACATTTGGCAGTATGTGTTTGTAACATAATTGTGTACTGAAACTCTTTCTTTGGCTTATAGCAATTATTTATTGTCACCTTTTGGCAAGCTTTCAAATTTTATCAAAGTTCAGATGTCAACCTTTTAATCATTTCTTCAAACCAGCGCTGATTTCTCTACTGGGATATGTGCAGAGCGTGGCTTATGACAGGTCCAGTGCCCCAAGGATTGTCGGGTCTCTGCATGGTTTGAATCCCCCTGACGATGAGCCATTCAGCCACGCCAAGATGTACCTCCTGAGTGAGTTCTCTTATGACCTCGACAAGAGCAACGCACAGACCTTCAATGGTTGTGACAGCGGGACATAAGGGTGTGGTCAACATGGTGCGGCTGGACTTCGCCTCCAACCCATGGGAGCTCAGCTCTAACGTGCATCTATCGCTTTAGGGTGCACGGCTACGAGCCCACACCCCCCAGCAGCTATTGGCTCTGCAGGCCCGATAGAGAGTTTCAGTGCTCTTGTTTGTTGTGCACCGAACCCCTGATTTCTGTACGCATTAATTCCTGTTCGTGTTCCTTCTTCTTTACGTCTCCTCTGCTAAATCTTTTTAATTATCAGGGTTCTTATGATTTCTGTACCACTTAGCAGGTAGGTAGGGTATTGAATGGTGCCATTAATGCCTCAAACGCATGCATTAAAATATGGAAGTCAACAGCAGCAGCTAAACAATCATTCAATTGCTTGATGCCTTCTGGTAATCATTTGACCCCTGAATTCAAGTATTTCTGGGCCCTAAAAGAACGGGAGAAATGGCGTCAGTGAGAGGTTGGGAGTGGGAGGTAGAGTTGGGCAACGGGGCCGTGCCGGGCCGGCCCGGCCCAGGCCCCCCGGGCCAAAACTCTAAACGGGCCGTGCCTGGTACGGCCCGCTTATGAAGCGGGCCGTCGCCTGGCACGGCCCGTGGAGGCACGGAAGGCAAGCCCGGCCCGGCCCCCGGCCCCTCTATTGGGTGGGCCGAGGCCGGGCACGGCACGGCACGGGCCGTGCCAGGCACGGCCCGTAACGGGCGGTTAACGGGCCGTGCCAGGCACGGCCCGCAACGTCTCTAAAACGGGCCGTGCCTGGCACGGCCCGTAACGGCTCCAGACGGGCCGTGCCTGGCACGGCCCGTCTGGAGAGGGGGGAAGAAAATAGCCGTTTCCAACGGCTATTTCGGAAAAAAGACGGTTTTGCCCCTCCCAACAGTCCTATAACGGCTGAATTGAGGGGTATTTGGAGAAAAAATTTTTTTGGGCTTCTATAAATAGCTCATTCCTCCCTCATTCTCACCACACCAAACCTCTCATTCTCTCCTTCTCTACTGCTATTATTTCTCTCTTCTAAAGTGCTCTTCTAGCAATTTAATTTTAGTTTGTTCAAGTGCTACACAAGAGGAGGTTCCTGTTGAGAGAGAAGGTCGCTTCTGTGAGAGCACAAGAGGAAGCTCGAAATCTCGGCGCTGGCCTCTGCCCTCCGACCCTCTACTCAATTCCTCCTTGCGGTTAGTTTTATTTTTTGAATTAATCATAGATATGTCATCTTTTGAGGAAAGTCAGTTTGGCATTCCTGTTTCTGAGGGGAAGAAACTAATCCCCCAACCCCCTGTTCCTAGTTCCTCTAGAACTGGTGAAGCCGACGTGAAGGTCAAACCTCTTCTCGTAAGAGGACTAGTACTGTATGGAATGAATTTGATAGAGTTATGGTTGAGGGAGTCTGGAAAGCTAAATGTAAAAAATGTGCCAAACTTTATAGTTGTAGTAGTAGTGGGGGAACAGGGCATTTAAAAGACATCAAGAGAGTCATAGGATGCATGATTCTCATGCTCAAACTCAAAGTAGCACTTAATATACAAGGGGGATTACTTGTAGGTAATTTTGCATATAATCACTGAAAATCAAAGAAAAGCCACTTGTAAAATGGATAGTTTAAGGATGAATTACCTTTTAGTTTATGTGAATCTTTTAAATTTGAAGAATATGTTCAATTAAACCTACAACCTGCTTACAAAAGAACTAGTAGGCGTACATTTAGAAGAGTAGCTATGACCAATTTTTTAGCAATGAAACAAAATTTAATTGAAACACTTTCTACTTTAAATGTAAAAAATTTCATTAACTTCTGATATTTGGTCAGCATCTGTAGGTAGTAATTCTTTATTGCCATTACTGCTCATTATATTGATAATGATTGGCAATTAAATAAACGTATTCTTGCTTTTCGTGCTTTGATTTTCCACATTCTGGGCAACAAATTTCAAATATAATTTATCAAACTGCATGTTCATATAATATTAATGATAAAATTATGTCTATTACTTTTGATAATGCATCTAATAATAATTCTGCTGTTGTGTATTATTAAGAGACTCATTGCATCCCATATTAGATGGAAATTTACTGCATATTAGATGTGCATGTCATATCTTAAAATCTTTCTGTTCAAAGCTGGCATGGGCATGATTCAAAGATGTGACTTTCAAAAATTAGAAATGCAGTTTCTTTTATTCATGCTTCTAGATCAAGACTTCAAGAATTTAAGGAATTATGCATAAATCATGGTAAACGTTTTAAAAAATTTAAACTTGATGTAATTACTCGTTGGAACTCCACATATAGCATGATACATGATGCATACCCATATAAAAATTTATTAAGTGCATATATTAATGATCGTGGGATTAGGATTTACATTGACTGAAACTGATTGGAATAAAGGAAAAAATTTTGGAAGATTTTTTGCTTAGTTTTTATAATGCTACCAATGTTCTTTCTGGTATTTATTACCCTACTTATGTTCATTTTTACAACAAGCATATATAATTAGTCAAAAATTTGCAGAACATAGATATGATGATGTTTTAATGCCTATTATTCACCTAATGGAATCTAAATGGAATGAGTATTGGGACAGGATATGTCCTATGCATAACTTAGCTGCTGTATTTGATCCTAGAGTTAAATTAAATGGCGTGCTAATTTTACTTGATGCATACGCTGAAAATATGAATCAAGATGCTGAATCTGCTAAAGATGAGGTAAGACAACTTCTTTATGATATTTATGCTATAATGATGAAAAAATTCGTGGATCTAGAACACAAATACAAACCTCTATTCCTCCTTCTAGTTAGTTCTCGTTCGTCATCTATTTTTTTCATTCATTGCACAGAGAAGACACACACATGCTTCAAGTTCCTCTTCATCTTCTTCATCTTTAAGTAGTGAACTAGAATTTTATTTACGAAATGATCTTCAGTCTGCATATGATGAAATCAAATAGAGAATCTAGATGTATTATCTTGGTGGAAGAGTGTTAGAAATCAATATCCCTGTTATGTCTGCAATTGCACGCGATATTTTAGCTGTGCCGATTGTCCACGGTAGCATCGGAATCCGCTTTTAGTGCAGGTCGGCGTGCTTTTGACGAAAGAGAAGTAGGATGACGGGGCGAAACGGTGGAGATGCTTCTCTGCTTCAAGGATTGGCTGGATGCTGAGGCAAGACTTCAAGATAAAGTGTGGACATAATACAACATCCTCTGATGATGATGATACAAACACTACTGAAGACTGAAGACTGAAGACTGAAGACTGAAGAGTGAATACTGATTCACTGAATCACTGATGATTAGTAAGATTTCTTAATTTTTTATAATTGTACATTTTTATTGTATTCTGGAGGTCAGACCAAGGTCCAAACCTCGGCCCTTTCTTAGTTTCTTATTGTATTCTAGAATCTAGAGGTCAGACCAAGGTCCAAACCTCCCTTCATGTACCATTTTGATTGAAATTAATAAACTGGTAGGGGTCTATGCCAAACCCCCCACCATTAAGGTGGCTTTATATTCATAAATCAAGATTTCTTAGTGTTCATAATTTATTAATGTATTAAAAAAATTTTATGGGGCCGAGCCGGGCCCAGGCCCGGACCGTGCCAGGCCCGCGTGCCAGCCCGGCCCAGGGCCCTTATGGGCCGTGCCGTGCTGGCACGCGGGCCGTGCCGTGCTTGGCCCGCGTGCCTAGACCGGGCCGTGCCGGCCCCAGGCCCGAAGCGGGCCGTGCCTGGCACGGCCCGCTGGCCAGGATTCGCTAGCCCAGCACGGCCCTATCAAAGGGGCCGTGCCAGGCACGGCCCGTCACTGTAGCTGGCGGGCCGTGCCTGGCACGGCCCACTTCGTGCCGTGCCGTGCCGGGCCGTGGGCGGCCCGGCCCAGTGCCCATCTCTAGTGGGAGGGGTGGGGGTGCCTTTTATAAACATTCTACCGCAGGAATTGGCAGGCTACAAGCTGGCATCACCACTTCACTGATTCCAGTCGGGATGCTGTCAGAATGCTTTGTCTTGGTGACGGTGGCCTATCATAACAATATATTTAAACCACTTGAATGGTTTCTTTATATTCAAAGAAAATGGTTTTTATTTTATGCGCATAACATTCTGTCTGGTTGATAGAAAATAAAATTGCCCTAGTATGTTATGTCTCCTTGTCAAAAGTTTGAATGGCAATCAACACCAGTTATCAATGTCAACCATGCTATCATATTTCAGCAATGAATAGTATAATAGTACTTTTCTTTTATCTCTCTGTTCGCTCTCCTCCTTTTGAAGTATATTTTTTTTGTTGCCCTTTAATCGGTAATTAACTTTAACATGCATAGGTTCTTACAATTAGCAAGGCATGCCACGAGGGGTAATCATGCAGGAGGGCTACCAGGTCTGAAAGAAAGTTGCTGAAAAATGATGTCAAATCTTTCACCCTTTTGATTATTGAATCGTGGTGATAGAGGATGATGGAAACCGGTAAAAGACGATCCTTGATGGTAGTGGTAAGATTGCGGTCTCAAGGTGCTGTCGGACCTCGCAATTCCTGAAAATTCAGTATCACGAATTCTCTCTGTTTTTTTTTCTTTTTTCGGTGTCCTAAATTATCTTATATTTAACAAGCACCATCCAACATTTCTCCTAGTGAACATTGACCATAGATCTCATGGTCTAATCATGTTATCGTTGCATGGAACATGGTGCGGTGTTGTTAAATCTCATATAAATATTGTCTTGGTACCAGCATTCACATCTAAGCTGTATGTATCCTTGCATCCTAGCAGTGGTAAGCCTCGTGGTGGTAGCAAACCACGAGGACAAATTAATAAGATATAAGAACTAGTAGAGAGCACTCAAGATAATTAATTCGTAGTTTGTCGAAGGAACAAATATTTAATCAACAATCACTATGAAAATAGGAGAAAATATGTAAATAAAAAATATATATATTGGAGCATAGACCTTTGCCCCTACTGGAATAACTTAATCCATAATAATTCCTCCAAAAAAAAGCTAAAAACATAGAAGTAAAAAATCAACGCACCGGAATAACTTAACCAACAGAAATTCCCAGAAAATACACAAAAACATGAAAACTAATAAAACAAAATTCAATAATTTCCACTGTTGGGATTTGAACCCGGGATGCAACAGTCACTATCAAAATAGGAGAAAATTTGTAAATAAAAAAAATATTGAAGCATAGACCTTTGCCCCTACTGGAATAACTTAATTCATAATAATTCCTCCAAAAAAAAAAGCCTAAAAAACGTAGAAGTAAAAATCAATGGATCCGAATAACTTAATCCACAATAATTCCCAGAAAATACACAAAAAAGGAAAATATTAAACAGAATTAATAATTTTCTATCTTTGGGATTTGAACCGGGACGCCTGGGTTAAAACGTAGATACCCTCATACCCTGACCGGACTAAACGCTAGCAGACTACTCTAGTTTTCTCATCATATTAATATATACGCGATTTGTTGACGTACCTCCTCGATTGCGATCGTCGCTGGAAAGCCAACCGTACCTCTCCACTGCAGTCGTGCGTGGAGAGAGAAAGAGAACTTCATTGGCTCTTTCTCCCCCGTTCTGTACCAGAGTCCCATTCTCGTCTCTTTTTCTTGATTCCTTCCCTTCCACCACAACAAGAGTAGATGAAGATTCCAAGAGAGAATGTTGCCGATAAAAGTCTAATCTCCTCCATTCCCTCCCCTCCACCACAGAAATTCTCTCTCTGACTCTCAACTTCTTCTCCCATTTCCTTTCTTCGCTCCACCAACCCCCCAACCCCATCTACCAAAAATTAATACTTCTTTCTAATAGTTACCATTCTCTCTCATCCATTCTGATCTGGAGTCCTCTTATCCTTTCTGCTCTCTTTTTCTTCCTCGTTGCTTGATTTGGTATGTATTGCTGGGAATTCTGTGCTATTCTAGTGTATAACTGGTGTTTTTGTTTACTCAGTTTGATGTCTTAGAGCTGAAATTCCTTCTAAATTTGCTTAGATTCTGAGTAAGTTTCCTATCTTCTTCTTTATTGTCTCTTGGCTGACATTTTTGGGGTGATTTACTGTGGAGTTAGATTTTGTCAGGTCAGGTAAGACTCTTGGTTTGACTTCTTCACGTTAAGATTTATGTTAATTTCCATTCTTAGATTTGTTCAGATAATTCAGTATTTCCATTCTGAGTAGTTGCTAGAGAATTGGTAACTCTGGAGAAGTGCTATTTCATCTTCCTTCTTTTGTGAAAGGATCAGAGTGTTGGATTTACTTTTCATTGTACATTGTTTTGTAGTTCTTTTAGTTGGATACTTCATTGGGCTTCCTCCTGTGTTCCACTGCTCTTTCATTTCAGAAATTTGCTGTTTCTGCTGTAGATTCTGTAATCTCCTCTTCGCTCTCGGGTCTATCTGCTTAGGTTAGGGAATGCGGTTCACTGTTTCTGTTTGTTGTGATATGGGTAGGACTTGCCAGAGGAAGTTCAGATGTAGATGCACTCTTGGAGTTCAAGAAAGGGATTAGGAAAGACCCTTTGGGGCATGTCTTCAGTACTTGGAATCGTGGTGACTCGCCAGATTCTAGTGGTTGTCCTCAAAACTGGTATGGAGTCCAGTGTAGTGGTGATCGGGTTTCCTCGATCACATTGAACGATATGGCTTTGGTGGGTAACGTTAGTCTGTCCAACTTTGCTAGAATGGGGATGCTTCGTAACCTGTCTCTGTCGAGCAATCAATTAATGGGGAATTCTCCCCTCTGAGCTAGGGTCTGCGAGCTCTCTGGAGTTTCTGGATGTATCGCAAAATTTGTTTGTTGGAAATGTACCTATTGAGTTGACAAAAATGGTGAATCTGGTGTATCTGAATCTATCTTCGAATAATTTTGGGGGTATGGTGCCTTCTGGTTTAGGAAATCTAAGACGGCTGAAGTATCTAAGACTTGCAGGCTAACAGTTTTTCTGGTGGTGTAGATGGTATTCTTGGCCAACTGCAAAGTGTGGTTCATGTTGATCTCAGCCAGAACCAGTTTTCTGGATCAGTTAAGTCAATAATGGCTGATGGTTCCTCTGAAATTATTAGCTCATTACAGTACCTAAATATTAGCCATAACAAGTTGTCTGGGGAGCTGTTTGCCAAAGATCCGATTGCCTTTATTCGACAGCTTGGAGGTGTTTGATGCCAGTTTCAATCAGCTTAGTGGGTCATGTCCCTTCTTTCAATTTTATAGTTTCGCTTAAGATTCTACGGCTGGGAAACAATCAGTTCTCTGGTTCTTTGCCTGAAGCACTGATCAAAGGAAAATTCAATGGTCTTGACTGAACTCGACCTAAGCAGCAACCAGCTTACAGGTAATTAGTCTTTGAGTTCAAAAAATCTTATTCATATAATTTTTAGAATAACAAGTTCGGATCGAACTGATTCTATGTATAGATACCTGTACTTCAAATGTGCTGAGTATATCACATAATTCTTTCATGGTGTTTGCAAAATGTCCACCTGTTATTGTTTATGAATCTTCGTAATTTTAAAGTTCCATACTCTATTCGGTTGCCTTTTTTTGTGAATTCATTTTGGGGCATCCAAAGTCAATCTCCATTGTCTTCTTTTAATGCAGGTCCAGTGCAAAGCCATAACATCTGCAACTCTGAAGAATTTGAATCTCTCCACAAATAAACTGTCAGGTTCTCTGCCTATCAGGGTAGGGAGTTGTGCTATTGTGGATTTGAGTAATAACATGCTTTCTGGAAACTTATCTGTAGTTCAGAGTTGGGGAAATTATGTGGAAGTTATAGATCTGAGTTCAAACAAATTGACAGGAACTTTGCCAAATGAAACATCTCAGTTTCTGAGACTGACCTCTTTCAAGGTTTCAAACAACTTGTTGATGGGGGAACTTCCACTTGTGATTGGGACATATCCTGCAATAAATGTTATTGACCTCAGTCTTAACCAACTTAATGGACTTCTACCTCCAAGTCTATTTACATCATCCAGATTGAGGGATCTAAATCTATCAGGAAATATCTTTACTGGACCTATCCCATTGCCAAACTCTCAGGGAACAATCTCCACTTCCACAAATGTTCCAGTACTTCCTACCCAAAACTCGAGTTTGGTCTATTCTTGATCTTTCGAATAATACCTTAAGTGGTTCGTTTGCCCCAAGAAATTGGTGAATTGACAGCACTAAAATTGTTGAATATTGGAAGAAACAATATTTCAGGACAGATCCCAAAAGAAATTGGTATGCTCCGCAGCTTGCTTTACATTGATTTGTCTAATGACCATTTTGAGGGCACTATACCTGACAATTTCCCTGAAGGCCTTGTTGGATTCAATGTATCATATAATAATCTATCTGGCATTGTTCCTGATAACTTGCTGAGATTCCCTGATTCATCATTTCATCCAGGGAACGACCTACTAATTTTTCCTCATGTACCTTCTTCAAATGTTCCCAACTTCGCTGATAAAGGAATGCACGGCGATCACAAGAAAAATGCAGTTAGATATGCTTTAATTGCTGGTGCAATTTTTCTTAGCGTAATTACTGTGATAATACTAATCTATTATAGGGTGTCCAATGCGAAAAGAGGGAAAGGTGATGATAAGCAGAAGTCTCCCCATTCCGCAACTTTTTGGGCGATGGAAGAGTGTGGATCCACCTCCTGCTTCTTTGAGTTCCTCTCAGGATCACTTATTTTCATCGAGGTCTTGCGTCAATGCCTCTTGAGCATAGGTAACATTTCATTGACTCCCGGAGAGTCTGCAGAACCCAACATTCAAGGGTCATCAACAAAAACTGGGCAAGCTGATCATGCAACCATCAGTAGTTCCTCGGCAAAGAATGAAGTGAAATCTTCGATGTCCCCTCATCATATCTTCCCCTCCTAGTGATCCATATATATCCAGCATCCTTCTATTTTTAGTGTGTGTTCCCCAGATAGACTGGCCGGAGATTTGCATCTCTTTGACAACTCATTTATATTTACAGCAGAGGAACTTTCCCCGTGCTCCTGCAAGAAATTATTGGTAGAAGCTGTCATGGAACCTCTTATAAAGCTACCCTTGAAAGTGGTCATGTTTTGACCGTGAAGTGGCTGAGAGAAGGAATTGCAAAGAGTAAGAAGGAATTTGGCAGGGAAGCAAAAAAAACTTGGAAACATCAGGCTTCCAAATAATAGTGTCTCTAAGGGGTTATTATTGGGGTCCGAAAGAACACGAGAGGCTTATAATATCTGATTATATTGATGCAGTATCTTTAACAGCTCACCTATGCGGTATGATATGCTTTGTCTTTATCTTGGTTTATGTAATATGTATCACCGTGAAATTTGAATTGGTTCTATTCTTATATTCAATAGTTGAAGTGCTTTCATTCATTAATTATTATGATTTGAATTTTGTTTGTAATTATTGTTTGATACCTGTTATTATTTATTTATTTATATCTATTTTGGTACTTCTATATTGGTGTACCAGAATTATGGCTGAATTATTTAGTTCCACGATTGCTTTCTACTAGATATGCCATGCTTGTCCATTTTTGACACTTATCTCTTACTGCAGCGAGTTATAAGCATATCCATATATGGGAAACAGAATTTTTTGCTTAAGTTTGTATTTCATAAAGTATCCTTTTAATACTATCAAAAGTAATATAGTTCATTGTCTGTGCTGTTTATATCTACTTTTCCAACTTCAAACATAACAGCTAAAAGCCTTATTTCATTTATTTGAGTTGTTTTATATCGATTGTTGTCTGAAATTTTGGTAAAATGGATTGATTTGGCTAAATCTGATCCTAAACTACTGGAGTTTCTGCACTTCATTTGATTTGGCCATTCTTCAGCCCAATTTTTGGATATTTTTATTGTCACTTAATTTGTTTCAATGAATTATAGATAAGGCTAAAACCCTCAATTTAGGTTAATTCTTGATTCTTTTTTCTTATAGTTGTGCTTGCTCATCAGCCACCTAGGAAGCATGTTTAGAAAATGGCCAGATTTGGATTAAGTTGGGAACAAAACCCAATCCATTAGCAGGTCTAATTATAAACCCTTGTTCTCCGAAGCTGACACTGTAAATCATAGGCATGGAAGAAAGTATAACAAAGAATGGAATAAAATAGAATAAAAGAGAGATGTTAAGTGAAGTCCACCACTAAAAAGAAAGATTAACGCATTTCATTCCCATTTTTTCATTATTTTTCCTTCCCCACTAAGTATCTAATTATATAGACACAAGTTGGGCTCACATTTCCCAATGCATTGATGCTGACAACTTTCTAAAAAATGAATAAAAGACTTCGATAAACTCTAAAAGATACATTGCAAATTATGAACACATACCTTAAGAATAACAATCATTATATTTAATAATTGATAAGTAATATGTGACTAGACTTGTAACATAGACTAGTATACGGGCTACCCCAAAATGGGCTGATTCAACGTGGTTTGTCCATTGGTTCTATGTCAAATGCTTTGGGACCTTGGGTATATGGAACTCGTCCTCAAGTTCTTCAATCATCAATGCTTTTACAATTTTCATGTCTTCGAGGTGTTTTAGCTTGATATTGTGATACAACCTCCAAAAAATAATTTGTATTTTACTGAATGCTGATGCAAAATAAGAACAAATTGCATTGGTGCTTTCATAGAGAAATATGGATCTTCAATGATATCAGTAAATGATTTTTTTCTTCAAAGATCGTTTTCTTGATGTTAAGGCATGAAACCAAATTCTTAAAACCTCCTTATTCTATCATGTTATGAAAATTGGAACTTCAAGATCGGTTCCTCTTAAATCAAATTCAAATGATGTAGACTTGATCTGATTGTTGATATTATAAGCATAATTAGTATTGCAATTGTATGGGTCTCAAGATTTGGAGGATAGATACAAAAGTCTTAGAAGGAGAATTAAAAGTGTGAGATGTCATAACACTAAGAGGCCTTTGAGGTGAATTTCGAACTTCATCGGTATGCTCAAGTCATCACTTGGCCTTAAGCTGATACTACTGCTGTGGATAATGAACAACTTCATAGGATGCTCATTTGTGGGAATTCTAGTAGTCGTGGGTTAAGATAGCATGGCCTAGGTTTTTTTAAGTGATCGTCAAATTTGTTTGCTCGTTCTTTAAACTGATAGGGTACTTTTTTGAAATCTTTAGATGCCCTCTATATTCTAGCCAAGCATTTCTTTTATATTTACAAAGTAACTCTTCGTGATGTGAAAGGCACCCATTATGGTCGTTATTGTTGCAGAAAATGATTGTAAGATGGAGATATCTTCTTGCATAGGAGGGCATAAGAGATAGAGCTGATCAAAATCCGGGCTGGGCCGGGCTCGGGTCGGGCTCTACAGTAGAAATTAGGCCCGATGGCTATGCCCAGGCCCGGCCCGGCCCGGCCGACTGTCGGGCTTAAATTTTTGTCCAAGCCCGACCCGACTTTATAAATCTGGTCCTAGGCCCGTCTAGCCCCGGCCCGACCCGACAGGCCCGATTTTTTCTTTGTTTGGAATCTGAAAATGGGCCAAAATGGCCCGACCAGGCCCGGCCCGATTTTTTTGGTCGGGCCGCTTTTCCTTCCCAGACCGGACCCATGGGCCTTTTCTTAATGCCCAAGCCCGAAAAATTTCGGGCCGGGCTGGGTGGGCTGGACGGGCCAGAAGGCCCGTGATCAGCTCTAATAAGAGAGGATGAAAGATCAAATTGAGCTTTGATACTACCACTCAACTCAACTCAACTAATCAATTGGGGTCAGTTACATGAATGCTTTTCCTCCATTCCACTCTGTTTAGAGCCACACTTTCTGAAAGTTGAGTTGAGTTGAGTATTGGAACATCTGAGTTGAATTGAACCTTTAATAGTAGTGCTAGAATTAATAGGTATTGAAGAAAGTACAAGATGGAAGCAAACTAAGATAGATGGAAGAAAAGTTGAGGGGAATCCTTCCCTAAAACAATGAAATTAACACAAATTTATTCCAAATTCTTCACCATGTTTCTTTCTCTGCTATACATCTATTTTTATAGACACAAGATGACCTTATATTTCCCAGTAAATTAATGCTTACAACTTTATAAAAGATAAATACTTGTGTGATCTTTAAAAGATACCATGCATGAACTGTAACAAATAAAGGCAAATTTATAACACATAATTTAAGAATAACAACCACTAGCTATTGATAACTAATAAATAACATTGAACTAGATTTTTGGATTGGACTAACATATGGGCACCCCAAAATTGGTTGATGAAAAATGAGTTGATCCATCATGGTTGGCCCATTGCTTCTGCTAACATAGGAGCAAAGGACAACCATGTGGGATTGATCCATCTTGGAGTCGCTCATTATTTAGTCTACATTCAAAATTCTAGTCAAATATTAATTATGCTATTAACAGCTAGTGGTTGTTAAGCTTTAGTTACGTGTTTATAAATGTGAAATGTGTCTCTATTGTTTTTAGGGTTATTAATTATGGTTCATGGATGTGTCCTATAGAGTTTGTGAATGTAATTATTGTTGTCTTTTAGATTGTTGTAGCACATGAAGAGTCATGTGTTGTCTATATAAATCATATAATAGAGTGAATAAGTAATTTAAAGAACAAAGAAAAAAGGTTTAAGTATCTTCAAGTCATGCTATCATAACTCATGACAACTAGAACTTATTCAAATGATAGGCAATCATATATATTTGAAGTTGTTCCTACATCACATATCGAGATCAACTTTAGTGCAAGATATCAATTATGGAGATCGTTGAAGTTAGAAATTTACCTCCGAGGCCTCTTAGCATGGTGATATCTCTTACTTAATTCTACTATGACTTCTCCAGTTATTCAAGTACACATCATTACAAGGTCTAAGTATGCCTATGAATTTATCAATGTAATTGTCTTTATGTCATCGGCATTTGATTTAAGAGAACTAAAACTTGAAGTTTCAAATTTTTGGAGCATGACAGAACTAGAAGGTTTTAAGAATTTGATTTCATGCCTTAACATTGAGAAAGCAATGTTCAGGGAAATTCTATTTTATTGGAATATGAAAATTCATTTTCTAATATCTTTAAAGATCTGTACCTTTATGTGAAAACACCAAGATAATTTGTTCTTGGTTTGAATCATCGTCTTTCAGCAAAATACAAATTATTTGGTGGAGGTTTTGTGGTGTCACAAGATCTAATTAGTAGATTGAGAATGCAGGAAATTCCAAGAGTATTAATGTTGAACAAACTCGAAGGATGAGTTCCACACAGTGGAAGCATTTGATGCAAGAGCAATGGACCTTTCATGTTGGATTAGTTGATTTTGATTCAGCCCATGCTGGAATAGCCTATTATTTAGTCTATAGCCAAAAGTCAAGTCAAATATTAATTATGCTATTAATAGTTAGTGGTTGTTAAGGTTTAATCATGCGTCCATAGATGTGGAATGTCTCTTAATGTTTTTAGGCTTATTAATTCATGCATGTGTCTCCTAGAGCTTATGAAAGTAATTATTGTTTGTCTTATAGAATTTTGTGATGTGCTAATAGTCATGTGTTGTCTATAAAACCATGTAGTAGAGAATGACTGATAATGAAGAACTGGATTGTTTATGTTATTCTTGTTTTCTCCCTTCTCCTACTTGCTTCTCCTCTATCTCAACCTCTTCTTCTTCTTTTGCTTAACCCCTATCATTTTTGGCCTCAGCTACATCAAAAGTACAGTACTAATAATTCAAGTCTAGCATCCACTCAAATTCTCATCTCTTTATCAAACAGCAGATTATATGTGACTAAAATGCATTCTTAGAATGTCAAAAGTTTATTTTGGTAACAAGTACTAAAGAAATGAGGACTTAAGAAGGACATTTCATGATATTTATTGTTATTGTAAGCTCACCAGTCTTGTCAAAATAAGCAAGAGATAGGAATTTGTTTTATTTAACAAGTATGTCAAACAAGGTTTTAAAACCATCAGAATGGTATGGTGTTGCATGCTGGAATCTACAATAAGATTAAGGCGGTTGTTGTATTCTATAGGCAGAAAGTCTTAATCGAGTTATAAGTGTCTTTTTTAGAGAAGCTGGCCAATCATGATGGACTTCATTTTTGTGTTGGTAAGCTTTACCATGATGACTTTGGTGATAACAGACAACTTTGCCTTTATCATAATCATCATAAAGAATAGAAAGGATTAAAGATTATATGCTTAATAGTGCTGCAGGTAAGGTGATGGTCCCGTCTCACGCTCGCTCATTGAGAGTAGTTCAATGAAAGAAGTTGTTGAGTGAAGGAGGAAGCTTTTCTCAGATGCAGCAAAGTAGAGAGGAAGCTACTTTTAAGATAATGATGCAAAAGCAATCAATAAAAATAATGGGATTTTTAGGCTTTTGTGGATAAACCAGAAATGTAAAGATAACTAACGGTGCCATACCTTCCTTCTTGCTGAACCTTTGGCATATCATCTTCAATCTCCACAGGGCATCGATCAAAGTCGTGCTGTGTTGCACCAAGATCCTCTTGTCTTTGCAATGTCTCACCATTGGTTTATCCATCAAACAAAAGGGATTTGAGAGCTTGAGAGGAGAATATTATTTACTATGAAAACTTAAGGAGTATATAGGAAAACATTCTAGGGCGCCTTATATTAGTAAGATTCATGGGTTCTTATACACTCCTCATATTTGAAATAAATAATACAGGAGAATTTAAATCAAACAAATTTTCAAAGCTAGGCATATTTGCAGTTTAAAGCATCTAAGAATTAGATTCCTGCTGCCACAAGGATTTGAATAGCAAGGAACTGTAGTTGCTTCCAAATCTGATATGTTAGTTATCATGCTTTGGACAGTCCACCATCAGACGGTAGGAAACAGTCAGATTCTGCAGCTTTGACTAGGACTTGGCTGCCACTGCAAGCTGACCATGAGCTGATGGCAATTGGATGTTTAGCAAGAGCCATCAGAAGGTTGGCTGGATCTGATTGTCTCTTTTATTCTTTTGGTGTCTTTAGGCTGCATCAACTAGCATGGAAAAGACTAAAGAGTAAGAGTATGTGCATCATAATTTCTTCGATTCTTTTGTGTGATCTTAAAGACGCATTATTGGATGGACTCCAAGCTTCCACAAGTTTAAGAGAGTTAATGTTAGGACCTGTTATCAATTAATTGAAAGATTATTAGGAGTTCTGCTAGCTGTATCGATTGTTTAATATATATAGATTTTGCTCCCTTGCAGGAAATTAAAAATGATGCATATTCTTAAAGAAATTAAGATAAAAGAAGGAGAAGAAGATGGAGAAAGAAGTATGAGAGGAGGAAGAGCATCTGAAGAGAGAAAGAGGGGAATCACACCTTCAAACAAAAAATTGAAGCTGCAATTTAGTTTAATATTCATCAACATTCAAATGATACAATTGCAAGTTACAACAATTGTAAAAAGCCTTAATGTCGCTGTATATTGACCTTTAATCCAAATTAATCCTAACCATCAACTAACCTGAAAGAATGAAATCAAAAAAGATGCAAAAACCTTTACTAATAGTGTGAGTAGTGTCATGCGGGGTAACACTCTGGTAACTTGATCTATTAACCTACTTTAGGCATCAAACACATGAATAGTCTTGGCAGGCATGCCAGATTTTGGGTTCTTGACGTTTGCATGCTTAGACACTTGGGGTATTTCATGACACTGCTTGATACTTCGTAGCATCAAACTATAACATCATTACATGTCTTCTGTTTGGCTTTTTTTTTTTTATGTAAGCTACCAAGTTTAACATAATAATTTGCGACTTAAGGAGCAACAGGCGCAGCTTATTGTTTATTATATACTAGTACATATAGGTACAAACATGTCCAACCTGGTGTCTAAAATGAGTCAAGATAACAAGCACAATGACCAAAACGAGTCAATCTAATCACTGTGTTAATTAAATAAATTACCAGCATAGAGGGGATTCAAACTCACAAATTCCAGCAAATCTGTGCTCTATTACCATGTTAACTGACCAATATATCCCAAAATCTTGACCTGATAGTCAAGGGGTTAACAATGTATATGAAGCTTAACAGTTAGATCACATGTTAATACTGCATTTATTTTCTAATCGTAATATCGAATCAATGGTCTTATTGTTAAGTTAATGAGCTGTTCAAATTTAACTTATTTAACAATGTACTCTGGCATGCATTTGGTATCAACTTTAACCTGATTGCTATCTTACTGTCTATTCTCAGAGTTTGAACAAAGAAAGCTCCATCCCTTATCTTTGAGGCAACGGCTTAACATCGCTGTAGATACTGCTCGCTGCCTGGACTACCTACACAATGAAAAAGCAATTCCTCATGGCAATCTTAAATCCACGAATATCTTAATTCAAGCTCCCAATTTGAATGCTTTTCTGACTGATTACAGTCTACATAGGATAATGAACCCAGCTGGCATGGCTGAGCAGGTTTTAAATGCCGGTGCTCTTGGATACCGTCCACCAGAATTTGCAAGCACAAGTAAGCCATGCCCATCATTGAAGAGTGATGTTTATGCTTTTGGGGTTGTTTTGCTTGAGCTCTTGACTGGAAAAAATGCTGGAGAAATTGTCTCTGGAAATCCTGGCATTGTAGATCTGACAGACTGGGTAAAGTTACTGGCCAGCGAGAACCGTTCATATGAGTGCTTTGATAAGCATATTCTAGAAGTTGACAGTGCTGAAAGCCCTCCTAGGGTGCTTGAAGATGTATTACGGGTGGCCCTCAGGTGTATTCGTTCAGCATCTGAAAGACCTGAGATCAGAACCATATTTGATGACCTCTCTTCCATAACCTTTTAATCCAGATGCAGAGCTGTACATCTTCTACTAACCGAATTGAAGAATTTTAGCTCCTTAGTGATAACATCATTAATGATTTTCTCCCCATTTGCTTCCTCAAGCATGTTGAGTTTCCTGTGTACTCTTCATTCTTTTTCGTCTGTCCATTCTCAACCGTCCAGGATAATAATCCTATGGCTTGTACAAGTTGAGGAAAGAAATAAATGTTCTTGGTGAGTTTACCATTTGTCCTTGTAAATGGTTTCATTCTCAGAAGCCAAAGAATTTGAAAGATGATGTAGCGTCTTGTGATGGTCTTGGAAAAGAGATATTCTTCTTGTTGTCTTTATGTTTCTTTATTACCTGCTTGGAAAAAGGACTTTCTGCAAGATTGAAAAAGCTGACCAATATATGGGGGCAAAAAATGGACCTTCCTGAAAAGTTTCTCTTATTTTTTTTTAGGTGGTGGATGTTAAAAAAGTGTGATGCTAAAAACAGTCATAAACTGGAAATAAATTATATCATGAATGTCTTCCAAATATCATGATTTGCTCATGAGTAGATTGTTCAATAAATCTAGGATGATGTTTGCTTCTTTATTTAAAATTTGATATGCCTGCAAAATTTTGTTTATATTCATTACTTGCATGAAGTTAGCTCCTCGTAGTTGGTTGGGGACAGCAAGGAAGGGTGGTGAGTGAGAGGTGAAACAACAATAGGAGTCCCTCCAGTGAACATTATTTGGAGTATTGATGATGCCTTGAACATCATGGATTATTTCATGTTAAATTTAAAAAAAATGGGTTGGTTTGCATTGAAATTTTCAGAGTCTTGACCAAGATCCGCCGGTACCGGTCGGCATACCAAGGGCAATCCGGACCGGTACGTACCAGTTCCATACCGATCTATACCGGTCCTATATCGGTTCCGTACAGGTACGACAGTTGTACCGGCCGATTTTTTAATAAAAAGCTTCCGGTATTGGATCCCATGGTGATCCGGTACTGGTCCCAGCCCGGACTCGGTTCGTACGGGTCCGTATCGGCTAGTATGGGCCAGGACGGCATACCATGGTCTTGGCAAACAAGAACCTAAGAATTGCGGGCCCTTTTCTTGAGAATCCTCTATTTTTTCTGCCAAAAGATTCCCAGGCCTTTGTGTTGAATTCAGCCTAGGTAGCATGCAGCACCGTATGCTTTGCTCTTGTGGTTCTTGTTATCGAGTCTGCTTGGTTGAATTGGAACTTGTCCAACAAATGTTAGACCCAACCATTCATCAAGGAATGCAAATTAAGAAAATTGGGCTGGGCCAGCGGTTGTCTCAGGCTCAGCCTGCTTAGCTAACACCAAAGAAGGATCAGTCCGGCTCAATTTTGGACCAGCATACTTGGTGCAGCATTAGATTAATGTGCTACAATTTAGCTTGAACTTTTGCTATATGATTCAAGCAAGCGGCGCCAATATGGGTGCTTATTTTTGTCATACGACAAACTGCTGGCATACTATTTTGTTGGAGTGATTGGACACAAGAAGCTGAAGGGTAAAGGTTGGTGGGTGGTGCTTTCGAAAAATTGTTCTTCCAAGTGCAGGAGAATCGCACAAGTAGTATAACTCGGAAGTCCGAGGTCGATTCCTCAGGGAACGATCTATGGAGTATTAGCTTAATTTTAGATTAATTAATTCAATAAACTTGTGGATTAAGATGATGGTTTGCAAATAGAAAATAAATCAGTAAATAGATAATCGAAGTTTGAATAGATTAAGATGGTGTAGGGATCCAGAATCTCCTTTAATAATATCAAGTTCATGCGATAAATTCTATGATTCTTTTGTTTTCTTTTAAAAATTATAAGCAGATAAAATTTAATTATTGAGTATGTTCTTGATAACATGAATTCTCTTTTTAAGCATTCAACGTGCCTTAGAACGTCAACGATGAATCAAATAATTGAGGAAGACATGTATCAATAAGCATAAATCATAAAAGAATTTTCAACATATAAGAATCATAACATAATCAAAAGATAGATTGTATAAAGCAAAAAATTAGAATTTACATTATGAACTCGGTACACCAAAAAGCTCTTCCTTCACCCATCACCTATGACTTTAGCTCATCATCTTCCTATCTCTTTCTCACTCTTTTTTTTTTTAATAACAGAAACAGTGCATCTCCTGTTTCTCTCTTCTTCCTCTTTTTTTTTTTTTTTTTTTTTTTTTTTTTTTTTTTTTTAATTTCAATCGTAGAGGCCTCCGCCGTTCTTCCTCCCGATCCCCTCTTATAACAATCTTCACCGCATCCCAGCCGAGATGCTCACGAGCGTTGGAACGGAGGAGGAGCCGGACGGCTGGGCGGTGATCGCGGCCGGAACGACGCTGAGAACGGAGATGGAGGAATGGATCTGAGGCTCGGAAACGGAAGATCGTGGGGATGCTGGGATCCGATGGTTGATTGCTAGCTAATCCGGAAGCTGATTCGGAAGGGGTGGATGAATGGGCGTTGGGCTCGGCTGAGAGGAAGGCTGAGACGCTGTGGAGGAGGCGGATGCTTGGGAGGTGATCACGGCTACTGTGGAGGAGCGTTGATCGGGTTGTGAGGCTGAGAAGGGACGGACGCGTGAGCCGATGGGAGATGCGGATGGATTGCGGACGGCAGGGGCGTGGACGAGTGAATCGCGAACGTCTAGGATCGCTAGGACTCAATTTCCGAAAGCTGGGATTACGGGGGAAAGAAGATCATCAGGGATACTGGGAAGCTTCACGGGCTCGGGCAGGATGAGAACGCAAGCGGGTTGATGCGGGAGCTCATCACGGGTGCGAACGACGTGGAGGAGGCGGACGGCACGGTCGGCTAGGTGTTCTGGGATGCAGACGCGGCAGATGGCTGGGTGGAAGCTCACGAACGGCTGGGGCTCGGGCGATGATCGCGGCCAGATCACGGTGAATGTGGCGTCTGATGCGGGTCTGGAAAGCTGGTTCGGATGTGTGGGATACTAGGAAGCGCAGATGGATCACGGATCCGCTGCTGTGAACCCCACGGGCTTTTGGATCCTCTTGGATGATGAAACTAGACCCTTGGCGAATCCATTATGCAGTGTCTCCAGATGACTGCCAAGTGTTGCTCGAGTGCAAGTGTACTTGATCAGATTAATTATGCTCCAGCATGATCAGGTTCGGGGTTATGCATCATCCCAATCTGTACCAAATACGCATCTTAACTCTGATTTACAATCAACTGCATCCAACAAAAATATAATATTAATATAACACTTTTATTATTATTTGTTAGCAATAGTACCAATTTAAGTGATGTGTAGATCGCACTTTTGTGCTCTCATCAGTGGGAGTGGGAGTGGGAGTGAATAGTAGGTATTATAGACTATCCTTGCTACATTTGGTCCCTTGTGACGTCTTGAGGATAGCTGGGAGATCAGTGTCTCGGCAGATTGATGGCGGATGGATCTGGAGGATGCGCATTCACCCCCGCATTGCTCTGTTCCTATGGAAGATGGTCTAGGGATGCTTACCTACTAGGGGTGTGCTAGTGTAGCAGGAAGTGAGATGTCCTGCAGCCTGTGTGGCCTATCCGGAGGTGGAGGAGTCTACGGGCCAGTCAGATTTGGAGATGTGCCTTGGCCCATCCTAGCCAGTGGTAGAGGTGAACGTCCATCGAGGAGTTCCTTCGCTTCCTGGAGGCCTCAACATGGGGGTCTGGGGTGGAGGAGAGGGAGATGCATGCTGCCTATCTGGTCTACCACTACTGGCTGGATAGAAATATTCGAGTCTTCGAGGGTGGCGGCGGCCAGAGCACTATTGCACGCAGCGAAATTCGTTGGTACAACTGAGGTTGCACCTATTGGGTTGGCCAGGAATATTTGAGGGCCCTTTCCTTCTCATGTAGCATCTAGATATGTGCTTGTATCTTGGGTGCCCTCAACTTATGGCTTCCTGAAGGTGAACTTCGATGACAGCGTAGCTAAGGACGGGAGATGCAGAGGTGTAGAATTCGTCATCAGGGATCACGATGTTAGACTAGTGGCGGCGGGGGGTCGGCAGATCTTCAACTCCTCTGTGGTGTGTGCTGAGCTTAGACCTGGAAGGATATCTTCTATGTTCGATAGACATTGGGCGCAGACCAGCTCCTCCTCGAGGGGACTCAACCATGGTGATCGATTGGATCCAGTGTTGGAGACGCGCAGGCGAGGGCAGGCCGTTGCTCCACGATATTCGTAGATTACTGGAGGATTATGGCTTCCATCAGGCCACGCACGTCTACAAGAAAGTAAACGGTGCTGCCGACTAGGTTGATTTCTTGGCGACTCACCACTCTGGAGGTTTCGCATGGATGGATCACGGTGCGGTGCCGGAACCCTTATCTGGTCTTTTATTTTTGATTTTGTTGGCTGCATCCACACCCGTTGAGCATGAGCCGCCGTTGTACCAAAAAAAAATAGTGCATACGATGATCTTATAGTGCACAAAATAATCTTTCTTCTTGAGGAAAAAGATTTACCTGATAATCAAATAGTAAAATAGGAAGAAAAATTAATAATAAAGAATTCTCAAACTCACGAGATAATGCAGAAGAGAACTAGAAATTTCATTTCATTTAAGATAGCCTTTAAAATTTCTAGGCACCCCTATTTATAGTTGTAGGATTGTTTGAACCTACCTACAATGTGCCCATATTCAATTTTTTGTTGAAGAACTAAAAAAAGTTATAAATAAGGACAAAAAGAATATTCCCCATAATATGCTAAATTCAATTTGATGCAAATATGGAAAGTGGTTGTAGGAATAATCTTGTCTTGATTGGATAAGATCTCTGATTAATCTTGATATTGGATTCTTCCAAATCTACCTAGATTTTATTGATACCAGCCTTATTTAATTAAAATTTTCAGAATTATTTTCCAATCTTCAACAATCTTTAAAATTGACTTAGGTCCTAACCCAATACTTTGCTTCTCTAGTCAGCTTTCGATATGAATCGAGTTAAATACATGTCGGTTAGGTTTACTATATGTATGTTCTTGGGTTGGAGAGAACTCATCCTTGAGTTGAAAGCATCTCTTCTCATTATCTTTAACGAAGTCATTGATATTGAATTATAATAAATTTTTTCTATTAAAAGTGTAAGTGTTCGTCATTCCATCATACATGACCTCTCGATTATATTGTTAAGGATGAATCAATAGTATGTAATAGGCATCCATTGATGTTATGTTGCATGGTACAATATCAATGTAAGTGGCACCAATCAAGAAATTGACAAGACAATGTTTGGAAATCTCTATCTTATTGTCTTTTTGAACCAAGCAATTTCACATGACCTTGATGCTTATCTATCTTTAGATTGAGCTTATCAATGACTTCCTAAAATACAATATTTTTGTACAACCAGCTATTAACAATGACGTTACAAACATGCCCACTAGTAGTGCAGTGAGTGCCAAAATATTGGTTTGAGGCTAATCCTCTTTTTCGACTTTAGGTACATACATCATTCATCATAAGATTAGGCTTTGGTCTTGTCTATTCAAGCTCGATAATGGGTCTATCATCTAGTTCGTCATTATAAATAGGTTCAACAATCAACTCTCATCGATTGGTGTCATGCTCTTCATACTAGAAAGTACGGTGTCCTAGATCTCCATAAGTGCAATAAGATGTGAGGTTTGCGAGAACTTGCCTTGCTTAGAACCATGATATGATGGTTGGGTGACTTGTCATGGTCTCCTTGCAATATTAGATTAAGAAGTTTTATTGTCCTTGGAGGAGGAAGAGTAGCACATATTTTGGCACACACATTGATGGATTCCCTTCTTGTCATCTAGATTCATTGTAATTTCTTCTCTATACGCAACATTTTGTGAAAGGTGTCATATATAAGCCACATAATGTGGTCAATGATCTCATCGTAGATCAAAACCTATAAGCCATACAAGTAATAAGCTGCACAAGTTCCCTTGTCCTTAGCGAGCACACCCAAGCAGGGATCTGAAAACTCCTTCGTATTATTAGTGACTCTCATTTTTCTCTGACTAAGATTAATATTGATTGATATAGAGAATAAAAGTGATCTTCCATAAGAAAGTAGCAATATAGATGTTTTCTCTATATTTAGTGTATCATTATTTTTCCAATGCCCACTTAAGAGTGTCGGATATTCTCCTAGTCTATAGATGCATAGACTTGAAATTTCAAGGCCATAATCTTCATCTTCTCATTGTTAGAGATGTTCATAGCTTCAAAGAACCTTTTGATGGAGGTGATCTAGTCAAGAAAATTCTTGATTGAGCCTCCTATGAAACTAAGAAAACTCGATTTTGATGTTGAAGAGCCTATTACAATCTCATAAGACTCTCTCATCAAGCAGACGCAGGGGAAGGTGAATAGGCTCTTGATTTAGAGCATGGTGGTAGAAAGGCTTGATGAAGTGCTCAGAAGATGCATCCAATAACATATTATCCTCCCTATTTGATCTTTTAAGGTAGCAATCATGGTCTTGTATAGTCATGCTCTACCTGCAGTTGTACTACTTATTCACACAACTATTGAAGACTTACATCCTTTAGATCGATATCTAACATTAGAGCATTCTATGTATTTTGGTGAACCATAGGTTCAATATCGATGCAAATACCACAAGCAAATTGGAATATACTAATAGTAAAAGAGCACATATGGTGATCTTTTTTCTGGAGGAAGAAGGTCTATCCAATAAAGAAGTAGCAAGATAACAGGAAGAAGCAACAACAGAGAACTCTCAAGCCCACAAAATAACAAAGATAAGATGGCTTTTACAATGACTAGGCACCTATATTTATAGTTGGAGGACCTCTTGAACCCACCTATAAATGCTTCTACATTCAGTTTTTACTAAAAAAGTTAAAAGAAATTTACAAATATGGAAGAAAAGAATATTCTCCATAATATTCTAGGATTTAATTTGGTGTAAGTATGGAAATGGTTAATTTGATTTGGTGCAAATGTGGAAAGAGATTGCAACAATAATCTCCTATAGCTTTGTATGACTACTTTTTAAATGTCACTAGAAATGAGGGCCAAGTCCATAAAAATAGAGCTATAACCACAAAAAGAACACCAACATGCATGCTTAGACAAATCAAATTTTAACTGTAGCTCTCCAACAAGTGAATCCGAGATCAATTTCATGGATTGGACCTCATTATAGAAAAGAGGAAAAAAACAAGCGGATCTAGGTTTCAAGCTTTCCTTTTGATGACTGTAAAAACTATGGGCGAACGACTCAAGCCAACAGAACAAATGGATTTGGATGGTTGTAGGAGTTCCCTACTCTTTTATTTTTTCTTTAATACCTCATTTCCTTATGGATGTGGAAGATATGCTCGACGGCCTGGATTACAATAGCATAGATGGAAGAGAGGGATGCTTCCAAATTAAGTTTGCCCTAACAACACAATAATTTCCAATTAACAATTGGGCTCTCTACTAACCATACTAAATCTTGGGGAATTTTGGACTTTTTAAGCACTAGGCTAATGTTGTTAAGGAGTAGATAGATGGTTGTATTGCATTGCATTAGAAAATTAATTTGTAGGATTCAATTGTAAATTTTTGAAGAAGAAGGGTCTCTATGAAAAATATTGAAACTTTACCGGCTCAAAACATATTTTTTCTAAGCTTTTTCTAGGTAGCCTAACTGAAAAATATCTTTTATATATAATTATTAGTGAAAATTCTATTATATATTGTATAAAGCTTACCTAGCTAAGATGCCATCATTTCCCCTCACTCCTTTACTTCCTCTTCTATCTCTCTGTAATTTACCATTCCCGTCTGTGGTATAAAATGCATTCATTTTGGCTTTTTGAATATTGAAGTGGAAGATTTTAGACATTTTCAATAAGTTAGCTTGGTTCACTTTATCACAATATGTTCTATAAAAGCTATAAAATGATAGGATTATGAACTTGTAAAATATATTATATGTAACCGTCAGTAAAAAAAATAATCTCTACTATATGGGACCCATGCATCCTCTCTACATTCAATTCAGACAGCAATTTTCTATATGGATTTTTTTTTACTCTTGACAAACTATCCTTTTCAAGCAACACCATGCTTTATTTTCCTATTGTACAGATAAAAATCCTCATTCAAACACACCTTCTATATTTTCTTTAAAATGATTATGAGATAAGAAGAATATATGAGGAAAAATGGAGAATATGAATAAGAGTTATTCTTCAAACAACTTTGATTCTTGGATCATACTTATCCATTCAAATTGCTTTTTTGATATGTGCATCAAGCATATAGCACACACTAGCACTAACCTGTATATGTTTCAAGCTAAAAGCTGATTATAGGCCGGGCCTCGGGTCTAAATTTTATTTATTTTTAATTGGACTTCGGGTCAGACTTATATAAAATTTGAAATTTTCTGTATCCAAGCTCGGCTCATGATCAGCTTTATTCCTAACTGAACACAGTCTAAAATTTCTTTAACCAACCTTAACCCAACTCAAGCTCATTTTAAGCTAAATTTAGGTTAGCTTGGTTGGGCTATGTAAATCAAGTTATATCACGTCAAATGGGAATTTTAGATGGAAAGATTTGGGATATTTTAATTGAATTAATTTTTGTTGGGTTGGAGTCCTCAACTATTCATCTATTTTGATGGTGCCCTTATATAAACTAATAATTTAGCATGATTAGATATATAGTTGTATGAAACATGCAAATAATTTGTTTGACATATATATATATATAATATTTATTTATCAAGTTGGATCATATTGAGCTAGACTTGATTAGGCCAGGCTCGAGTTATATCATGATCAGGTTCTGATTAAATCTAAGTTTAAAAATCTATTCTGGCTGCTAGAGGTTGTGGTGAATTTTTTCGATCCGACTTTTAAATTTTTAAAATTTTAAGCTTGTAAAACTTATAACCCTACTCCATGAGAAGGTTCGCTGGTGGCGCCTGGATTTAGCTCAACCCAAGTCGCGCCCCCAAGGAAATGGGATACCTGGCTCGCGCCACCTTCACCTCCGTCGCTGGGTCTTAAACCAAGCCAAGGGCTAAAGAGGGGTTTAAAGGGAGCAAGAGGGGGATCGCTTCAATGGCGAGAGTATGGAGAGGGTTGTGATATTTCCTCAGCTCTCCCTTCTCCCCTCCATGCTCTTCCGAAGGGTCTTCACCTCCATCGCTAGATCCCAGCTCTCTACTCCTCTCTGGAGCTCGATTTCAGTCGCCATTCCCAGGTTCTCCACTCGGAATCGGCCGGAAATCCAAAGAAAGCGCTTCGGATCCCGTCTCATGGCTTCCGCCGCCAGAACCGGAGACGGCAGGCGGTCTCCCTTCGTTCCCTTGCCCCCTCCCGACGCGGATAAGGTCAGAACCTCTCCTATCTCCTTCGCCTGATTCCAAATAAAAGGCCAATTTTGTTCTCATTTCGATCAGTTGTAGCTCGTGTTATCTTGGGATCATATTTGCGTAGTATGTATGTTTTCTCCAGTTTCTTGCGATGAAAATTGAAACTTCGAGTAGATAAGGTTGGAGGCAAAACAAGCTAAGGTTTAGATATAGAAATTTTAAAAATTGTCGCTTACTTGCTGTCTCATGGGCTGGGTTATTTAGTAAAATCAGGACCCCCTCCTCTCTACTTCGCCTGATTCCAATGAACCAAATTTTTCTCTCATTTGGATCAGTTATAACTTCACGTTATTTTTGGTTTTATCTTTATATGTTCGCGTCCAGCTTCCTTCATGGAGCTGAAATTCGGAGGAGATATTGTTGGAAACAAAATAAGAATTTTAGATTCGATATCTATAGAACTTGAGAATATTGTTGCTTCATTGCTCTATCATGGGCCGCGTTAGCTAGGAGTAGGAGCCAAACAATTGGTAATTTTGAACATTGGAAGGGGATAGATATATAATCTTCCGTTTTCTGTTAGAAATGCGAAATCAGTTTGCTAATGTGGTTTGTTTATTAGATTTGTGTATGAGTTTGAAAGTTAAAACTGTTGCCGTCGTAGGAGGAAGCGTACATTGAAGACTTCATCCTCTGCTTTGGTAGTTACTGATAAAAGCTACAATCTTAATACTTGTCATGTTTTGAGTAAAATTAGTTTAACATTTAAGTCATGGATTGACACGTTACATCTATTTGTCATGTTTTGAGTAACATATCCAACCCTTCTATCTATATAATCTCTATTTTTTGACCATATTGGTCCGACAGGTATTTAATAGGCGAAAATGAGAATTTGTTAAATGAATGTTCCACTAACTTTAGATTTGCCCTCTCTTGACTATTTACTATTGTACCTTTGAAGTATTTTATATTTTCTTCTGTTGTGAAACTTATGTGGATCTATTGGCAGGCGGAATTGTACAGGGGCCTTGAAGCAGCAATAGGTTCATCTTTCAGTTCGGAGCCTTTGTCACCACCTCCTAATCCCCTAATAATTGTTATCAGTGGACCAAGTGGTGTCGGCAAGGATGCAGTTATCAAGGTAATATATCTCTGGCCATCACATATGCATTTATGTATGGGCATTCATCTATAATGCTTATAGATACACTTGTGCAACAACTCAACTCAATAAGCCATGATCCTAAACTAGTTGGGGTTGGCTACATAAATCTTTTTCCTTCTTTACGATTCATATTCATAAGATGTGATTATTGTTTTATGCTGGTCGTCAATCTGCCGCAACCCTCCCACTTTATTCATGTTTGGGACTGGCTGTGTACAAAGTATTATGCATTAAGCACAACATAGGCATAGTTCTTATAGATAAATTGGTGTAGTGAAACTAAAATTATTGTTGAGGCTTTAGTTTTTGTTTTTTCATTATTATTTCATGCAATGTTTGATTTCACAAAGGAGTGCAATTGCTTGAACTAACAATGGGCATAAAGAAAGTCATGCTCATGCAACAGTTTGTTACTCTGTGACTGAAACAAACAGTAGCAACCTTACTTTTGTCTTGTAGAAAGTGGTAACTGTTGATTTCTGAATTCAGAAATGAAACATAGTTACATAGGTGACCCTGTAGAGTCAGTGCACTGACTGTCAAGTCTATTTGGGTATTTGTTTGACATAAGTTATGTGACTGATATTGTGCAGTGACTAAAAGCTCATTTATTTGATTATGATATCTTTCAACTCTGGTTATCCAAATATTTTAATTGAACTTCTAAATACTATGACATTGAAATATTGCTTTTATAATATGTCCTTCCTATGCAAATCATGAAGGGGAAGAAATGTTGTTTTTCCTGGTCTTTTTAGGTCTCATCAGATGTTTCTGTGAAGAAAATTTTCTTCCTTCCACCAACAAGTTAGTTGCTGAATTATCAGCATTGTCTTCTTATCCATTATATCATGTTCTTTAGGTGTTAACCAAGGAAACTGAAATCAAGATTGCTAGATATGTTTAATGCTTGCTCATGATTTGTTTTGCAGAGGCTGCTAGAAGTTCGGCAACAAATTCACTTTGTTGTCACAGCCACCAGTCGAGCAAAACGACCAGGTGAAGTTGATGGCAAGGACTACTATTTTGTTACAAAAGAGGAATTTCTTTCAATGGTTGAAAGGAACGAGCTTTTAGAATATGCCCTTGTATATGGAGATTACAAAGGGATACCAAAACAGCAGGTATACTTCTATTTTATATGAAACTGGATGGAAGTAGACTTCTGCCCAACAAGATGCTTGCCAGAATTTACTCTCCCTAGACCATGGAGGAAAAGAAAAGGAGACCTTGGTCAGATACAACTTCAAATATACTCTTTTACTATCATTTAGATCTATTTGCAATTATCATATCTATTTGGGATAGAAAACGTATCTTTCTTTGTCAATTCTTCCGATCAAGGTCAGCCTATTCAAAAGATAATATCTCATCCTATTGGGTTGGAGGGTAGCAAATTGTCTTCACAGGCTTTTACATTATATAACATGGTTCTATTATGGCATTTCTCATGTTTGAGATCTGGCCTAAATTAAAATTAATTGCTTTGTTCGTTAGCAGAACATTTCCAGATTGTAAGTATGGTACTCTGTTCCTGTCATCTTTTTATGCAGTGAAAACTACAATAGCATTTTAAGTGTTTTCAATGTGTTGGTGGTTGTTATTCTGACCCTACTTATTGGTTACTCTAGTTGTGCGTTATTATATTGAAAATGTTGGAAATTATTTTGAAATTTATGATGTTAGGAGATTAGGAAGAAGAGGACCAAACTCCAAAGACCTTATTCAGAAATGTGACAGTTGTGTAGAAAATGAAATATCTTAACATTGTGATCTTTCGTGCCTAAAGGAAAGCAGATACGCTAATATTAACTAGGATCTCTGCAAACCTGACCATAAGGCTTTGCCAATACCTTGATGCACCTTTGAGAGTTTTTGTTTGGTTTGGCTCAATTTTATCACTACTCTCTTGTACACCTGACTCTTTAATTGTGATGCTGCACGCCGTCTATGTTAACTTTTTTAAATGTGATAGTTTGTAAATTTGGAAAGGAAATGTGACAATTAGCTGCTATGTTAATGATATTGTTTTGAATGGTACTAAAAGAATATTATCAAAGTGGATATAGATACCGTAGGTTTTAGCCAGTATTAGTGCTTTTGAGTCAACAAACTTCCCATACAAATTATGGTCTTTAAGAATTGGCTTTCTAATGGTGATTATTTACTTTTTTTATGCATTCATGTTCTCCCCATGGAAAAAGACTCCCTTTTTTCTTCTTCTAGTAAATCCTTTCTAGTAAATATAAAAAGAATCTATAATCTGAAGAAGTTGTTAGATTTTTAACAAATCATTGTAAGTTGTGCATGTTTTTCAGATCGTGTTAGTGCAACCTTTCAATTGGCAACATATTTTGTGAAATATAATATAGAAATACATATATCTTGGAGTCTTTAGAGGCTGAAGTGTTCGGCATTTTGCGACACATAGAAGCTTAGCACCTATAAGATGTTTCTAAGTAACCCTATTTGGAGATACATTTATTAACCTTTCCCAGAATCTAATTTATATGACATGATTGTGGGGAATGTTATGTATATGATACCCAAACACGAGTAACTAATAACAATATGGATCGAGCAAGGAATCAAATATATCACTTGTACTTCATGATATTAGACATGAATATGAATTTTCAGTATCCTTAGCAACATTGATACACTTTTGATGAAAAAAAATAGAACAAAATTCTCTATTTTTAAAGATATTAACAAATACAAAATATTAACAGTTCATTTGGTTAGATGTAATCTTGTATGGGAATATTGTCAAATTTCCAACAATGCACTTGAATAAACAATTCAAGTAACGATATTTTTTTTGGTTCAGTGTATTTGTTGACTATTTATAACCCACTTACATGAACTATTTCAAATACTGAAATATATTTATTTACGTAAGTTAATAAATATTTTTAAATTAATTATACATATATTAGAAAATATATTTCTTATTACAAATTAATTTTAGTATAGTTTTGGTATATTAGCAAATATATTAATCAGAAATTTTATAGATATATTTATTAATAAATAAATATATTAATTCTTAATAAATTCCATGTTAGATTATTAATAATTAAAATTAGTATTTATTAATAAATATATTCATATATTAATTATATTATTATTTATAAATAATAATCTTATTATTTTAATATATTTGCAATAATAAAGTAATTTGTTATATCAATTATAATAAATAATTAACAAATATATTGATAATAGTAATAAATAAAATATATAGTTAATATATTTATTAAAATGAGTATTTTGATCTGATATATTAAAATTAATTTATTAATATATAATAATCAATATATTAGTATAATACATTAATATAATATATATTAATATAATTAATATAACATTAATATAATATAAGTAGAGGCATTTTTGTCAAGAAACGGCAATTTCAGATTATTTCCGCTCGGTAATCTAACGTGGAAAAAAAATACTATCCCTGGTGGTATTTGTTTTACCTTCTCTCTCGAATAAAATAGGCATGTGACCCACCATTTATTTTACCATTTCTCTTATCCTCTTGTTGTACCAAACATGGTAATTTGACATAGGATTTATTTTTCTATACCAGATTATCCCCAACCAAACGTCTAAGAACAGATCAAAATTAAATGGAATGAATCAGGATCTTGTTGGATTGCCCTTGCATTTAAAACAGCCATACTTGTTGACTACATATAATCTTTATTGACTTTAAGAAACTATATGCCGACTTAAGTGAGGTCGATAAACAGTTTGCCGACTTAATTTCGAAATTTTGAAAAAAAATAGGGTTCATCCCCTATTTTGAAACGAAATAGGGGCGGCTCTTGCCAACAAGATGAGGGCTTTCAAGCCCTCCCTCCCTCTCTCTCTCTCTCTTTCTCCCTGCCTCTCCATTTCGAATTAATGGGTTGAACTGTGCCAGTGCCCGATCGGTCTGATTCGGTACATCCCGAACTAGCCAGTTCAGCATGGTTAAACACTAAATTGCATTTATGGAAGAAAGCTTTAGTTGACAAGGACTTAATCAGAAAAAAAGAGTATATTGCATGTAAGTTTAGTGAAGATAGAAATGAAGATGAGGCTCTAATTCAAGTCGATGGGCAAGAGATATCATAATATGGTTTGTTTTATTATTTGAAATATGGCATGCAAAATAATGGAGAGATATATAAGCCATGTGATAAAATTAAACTAGTTGAATGAAGTGGAGAGGTGTTTCTAGGTTATTATATGATCAACACATACCTTGGTGGTTTAAGGGAAACTTTATAGAACTAACAATGAGGTTTGCCATGTTGTATGGTTCAAAATGTTAGCGAACAGTCTCTAGGAGATGAGGTTGAGTGCAGCGTAATTGAGAATGTTAAAATGGATGTGTGGTAAAACTAGAAGAATAGAGTGAAAAATTAGCATATTAGAGGAGTTGTTGGAGTTGCAAAAATTATAGACAAAGTGATGGAGAATTGGCCAAGATGATACGGACATGTATAACAAAGATCAAAAAGGGCTTTAGTAAGGAAAGATACTGTAGTTTGTGTTGAAGGATGTAGGAGAGGGAGAGAAGACCCAAGGTAAATTGGATGAAGGAATCTTTAAAATTCCAAAAATAATTGTAGAATCAACTAATAATAATTGAATCCCTAAGGTTGTTGGGTCCCACCAACACGCCTCTCCCATCCTAAAAAATCTAACCTATACAGCAACACGATTGAGTGCATAACCAGCCTATGTGACATATACTTTGACCTCATATATATGTAATATATGTATATATTTATGCACATATATGTATAACATAACAGGGTCTGCTGAACCGACCTGTACCGGTCGGTTTAGCCCGAACCGGACCGGTACCGACTGGAACCGGTCCGGTTCCAGTGTGTAAATCGGTTCCGACCCATATTGGGTCGGAACCGATGGTTTCGAGCACCATACCGGTGCGAACCGAAGCGGTTCGCACCGGTACATGCTCGAACCGGTGCGAACCGAAGCGGTTCGCACCGGTACATGCTCGAACCGGTGCGAACCGAAGCGGTTCGCACCGGTACATGCTCGAACCGGTGCGAACCGCTCGGTTCGCACCGGTACATGCTCGAACCGGTGCGAACCGAGCCGGTTCGCACCGGTTCGGTGCTGGCAATGAGGGTGCCAGCGCTGTGGCACTATGATAGTGCCACAGCGCTGGTTCAAAGTGCCTCTGGCAGAGGCACTTTCAAAGTGCCACAGTGTGGCACTTTCAGGCACTTTGAAAGTGCCACACTGTGGCACTTTGAAAGTGCCGTTTTGTGCGGCACTTTGAGCTTTCAAAGTGCCGTTTTATGCGGCACTTTGAAAGCGGGAGGTTTAAATTGCCGCTTTGTGCGGCAATGCGACCGAAAGTGCCGCTTTGTGCGGCACTTTGCGCGGCACTTCGAAAGTGCCGCGCTGTGGCTCACAGTGGCACTTTTCTCGAAGTGCCGCGCTGTGGCTCACAGTGGCACTTTTCAAAGTGCCACAGTGACCCAACGGTTGGCTATAAAAGCCAACCGAATGCTGAAGGCTGAAGCCACAAGTGCATCAGCTTAAGTGAAGGAAAGGCAAAGAGAAAGGAGGAAAAGAAGAGAAAGGAAAAGACAAAGGCATGAAAAAAATTAGAAAGGTCGGAGAGCGTCGTTTTTCTTGAAGAAAAATCCAGCAAAAACAAAATAAGGTAAAATTTCCCTACATTGTTTTTTTAATATTTCATTTAAATTGCTTAAAAAAATTAAGTCAAAAATTGCCAAAAATTAGGAAATGATTCAATGATTCCATTTCGTTTTGAAATTTTTATATGTTGTTGATATATAATTTAATTTAATTGCCAAAAATTAGGAAATGATTCAATGATTCAATGACATTAACTATTTTTTTTACAGAATTTATATAATTTATAATTTAATTAATACATTTAAAAATTAATTTTTAATTAAAAAAAATAAAAATTGAAAAAAATTAATGTGGTCGTAGGAATGGAGCCATCAAGGAGAGGGCAATCCCAAGAGCGTAATATTGGCTGGGAGCATGGGAAGATGCTCGGTGAACGTCACCAGTTTCAGTGCAATTATTGCCACAAGTGCTTCAAAGGAGGAGGAGTAACCAGATTAAAGCAGCACTTAGCCGGTAATTCTCGTGAGATATCTGCATGCTCGGAGTGCCCACCGACCATCCGTCAGCTGATGAGGAAAAACCTCGCTGAGATCAAAGCAGCCAAGGAGAGGGCTGCCAAGCAGAAAGCGGAGGTGGAACGCCAAGCTGCAGAAGCACCTTCCTATCACTTTATGGAGTCACAGGAGGCCGAGGGTCCAGATGAGGAGGAGGCACAGATCCAGGCTGCCATGCGGGCGAGTCTGGATGATCGATGGCAGCAGGAGGAGGTGGCGAGGCATCGGGCTCGATTTGGGCCCTCGTTTTTTGAGTCGGGCGCCGGTTCTGGTGGAAGCAGACAAGATCCAGAGTTTCAAAGGACAACATCAGTCAGGGAGGGCGAGGGCAGAGGACGTAGCCGGATTGCATCTATCCTGGGTGGTTTTGGTAGCCGAAAGAAGTCTTCCGGAGGGATTCCACCAGGTGCGTCAATCCATGATGTAGATCCGCATGCCTTCCCAGAAGAGATTCGAAGCAGCAAAGAGTAGACACAATGTGGAAGAAGGAGAAGAAGAAGGATAAGTGGCGAGCTATTGGATCCTGGTTCCACTTCAGCCACATTCCAGCAAATGCTGCAGACAATACATACTACAAGTCTGCCATTTCTGCCATACAGACTGCCGGTCCCGGTGTTGATCCTCCAGGTCCGAGGGACATCTACGGTGAGCTTCTTGACAACAATAAGGAAGAGCTAGAGAATTGGATTGGTTCATATAAAAGCAAGTGACCCACATATGGGCTCACTCTGATGTGTGATGGTTGGACCGGTCCGACAAAGCGGGCCATCATCAATTTTCTGACATACTATGATATGAAGACCTTCTTCCACAAGTCAGTTGATGCTTCGGATAAGGTGCACAACGCCTCATACATCCTCAGACTTATGGAGGAGGTGATTGATCAGATTGGAGAGGAGAATATCGTGCAGGTCGTCACTGATAACGGACCGCAATATAAGTTGGCCGGGCAGGTCTTGATGGAGCGGCGACCACAAATTTTTTGGACCCCATGTGCTGCACATTGCTTCGACCTCATCCTGATGGATATTGGAAAGATCCGTAGGGTGCAACATACGGTGGAGATAGCCCAACGCATCACCAGGTATATTTATAGCCATACTTGGGTTCTTTCATTAATGAGAAGGTATGCAGGGGGAGAAATTCTTAGACCAGGAGTCACACGGTTTGCTACGAATTACATTGCACTTGATAGCCTTATCGAGAAAAAAGGAGCCCTACGTCAGCTGTTTGTTAGTCCCGAGTGGCAGGAAAGTAGATATGCCCAGGCCGGCACTGAAGGAAGCAGGATGGAAGACTTGGTAAGCAGGCAGTCATTCTGGCAGCGGGCCAATGCGATAGTCAAGGCTATCAAACCATTATATGAAGTGCTGCGGGCCGTGAATAGCGAGAGGTATCCCCAGATGGGCTTTTTGTATCACATGATGGAGAAGGCAAAGGCTCAGATCATGGAGGCAGATGTAGCCCATGCCCAGGAGTACATCGACATCATTGAGCGGCGGTGGGGAGCCCAAATGGGTAGGGAATTGCATCTAGCAGGTAAGCGATAATATTGATAATTATACTGATTGATATATTTGTATAGTTATACTAAGATGGTGTCATCTATGTGCAGCATACTATCTGAATCCCCGGTTTCAGTACGAGAGTGGAATTGGTATGGATGATGAACTTCTTCATGCTCTGCGTAATGTTATTTATAAGATGGAGCCTGATCCAGAAGTCGCCGCGTTATGTATAGAAGAGGTAACTATGATTTAGTAACATATGTAAATATATCAGATCTTATATTATTGACATACTACAACAAGCTTCTTTCCACAGACCAAATTATTTAGAGAGGGTAGCCACAGCTTTGGACAGCGACCAGCTGTCGTGAGCAAGACAACTATGAATTCAGGTACAATACAAATCTGCAAGACATTTTTGCATCTGAATTATCTTCAACTATGAGGCCATCATATATATAAAATGTAATTATCTTCAATATTTTTGCAGCTGAATGGTGGATTCATTTTGGCGGATCCGCAAAAAATCTTAAGCGGATAGCTATCCGGATTCTCTCCCAAACGGTCTCCTCGACTGGCTGTGAGCGCAACTGGTCCACCTTCGGCCTCATCCACAGCAAACAAAGGAACCGTTTGATACAAAAGCGCCTCAACGACTTAGTTTATGTGCACTACAATCTACGGTTGAGGCTAAAATGCATTCAAGAGGAAGTGGAGCTCAAGTATGCAGATCCCATCTATAGAACTTTTACAGATGATGATGATAATCCTATGCTCGACTGGCTTGCGGCCCAGCAGCAGGAGCCCGAGCTTGATGAGCCGGGATCACCTCGACGACCAGCCAGTATCATAGCCACCGAGGCTATGGTCGATCCACAGCAATGGGCTGAGCGCAACATTCCACGCACTCCTACAGCTGATATGACGTGGCTAGAGGGGAGCCAGTCACCGCATGACTGGTCCGATGCTCCCGTTCAGAGAGATGATCCTCTCATGCGAGGACGAGGACGAGGACGCTCTACTACCCAGTCGACTCGATCAGGAGGGCGTCAATCCCAACAAACAAGAAAAGGAAAGGAAAGGGCCCCAATGGAGAGTGTCGAGGAGGAGACTTGGACCAGCAGCGATGAAGATTCTGGTGGTGATGGATTTACTAGCCATGGAGGAAGTGGAGGACAGTATGGTACTAGTTATGAGACACAGCCGGAGGGAGGTTTTCGATACACCGGTGAGTCTCAGTTTACACATGCTACACAAGATACGGACCACGGTAGGCCGTCTGATATAGGCCGGTCAGATACCATTGCATATCGAAGAAGAGCTCCTCGAGGTCGTTCAAGAGGCCAGGATGCAGCTGGAGATGACCTTCCATATGGAGTCGAATCCATTGATGTATCAAGTTCCGAGTCTTCCTATTATCCGCGGCCTCAGCCAGCCTATGGATATGGTGCATCAGAGTCATCTTCCGGTAGCTACTATCCTGCGCAGCCCGGAGGATCTTACGGATCGGATTTTAGTGCCGGCATATTCGGATGGGCCCCTTATCAAGACACCTCTCAGAGCCAGAGCTTCAGCGAGAGATCCGAGAGTTCTTATGATCCAACGCGCATTCCTCGAGGATTGAGCATACAAGACTACAATGCCGCTTGGTTAGAGGGATGGGTTGATCTGCCTCCATATTATGCTGATGATCCAGATATTGACGAGAAGCATCGCAATTCGACCCGATTTTAGATATTCGAGAGTGATTTAAACGTATGTAATTGATTGTATCTTAATTTGAAATTCTTTTATGTTCTTCATCTCATTATTTGAATCATTTGGAAGTAATAAGTTGCATCATCTAGTTTTAACCTTAAATCTAAACATAAAAACATCCAAAAAACTCCAAAAAAAAAAAAAACGACGATGGGTCGCTAAATGTACTCTATCGGTACGGTATCGGTTCGGCTCGGTTCGGCAACGGTACCGTACCGATACCGGAGCCGACCGGTACGTCGGTACGATCGGTACCGCGAACCTTGATATTATGTATATATATGTGTGTGTGTATATTGTGATGTCATAAGAGAAGTTTTGGAGCCAAAATTTGTTGTAGTTGTAAGGCATGGCTCCATCTAGAATTAGCTTTTTAGTTCTCGATGGAATTGTTAAGGACGTTCAAAGCACATAGAAAGTCTATGTAGCTTTTATTGGTTAGAAGGAAGTCCTAGCCCCAACATTTGCCATATGGTGTGAAGATGTGCTAGGGCACGAGGAAAATTAATCTAGCCTTGTAAATTAGAAGCCCTTGCTCCCGAGCTCTATATGTGTCCTTGCCTCTAGCCTCTATCTAAAACCGACACTTGTGGTCTCGTGTTGACCTCTTAGAGCCTAGTGACATTTTTGGGAATCCCAACATGAGCCATATGATTTAGACTCAAGCAGGATCTTTTTTTGTTATTTGGGATCTATTGTACAATTTAATAGAGAGATAGATGAGGATTGATGTACTAGAACTACATCTGATTCGATGAATGAAGAGGTACTTTTGAGGTACTATTGATAGCTTAACAGAAATTTTGTTAAGCCATAATAGAGCATTTGATGTTATATGGCTTAGGATGTTGGGCGACAAGGATGGTCTAAGAAACAAGTTGAGTGTAACAAAATTACCGATGTTAAGAAACAAGTTGAGTGCAGCAAATTTAGAAATGTGAAGATGGATATTTTGTAAAACTAGGAGGCATAGAGCAAGAAATGGGTAATACTAGAAGAGACGTAGTAGTTCCACAAGCTAATGCAAAGTGATGGAGAACTGATTGGGATGTATGGGCTTGAGCAACAAAGATCAGATAGCATCTGATAAGGAGAGGTGATGCAGCGACTTGAGGGATGCAAGAAAAGGAGGGGAAGACCTAAAGTAACATAGAGGTTGTGGGAAAAGATGTAGAAAAGTTTGAAATTAAATCAGATATGATTCTGAATAGTAAAGCTTCACAAATAAGGATACACAAAACTAATACTAAATAGCTGGACAAGATTGGATGGTTAAACCACATCTTTGAAATTTTCCTTAAAGAAATGGATATCATAAACTAGGACCAATTAAGAAGTTTTTATTGGCGAGGCAGGCAAGAAAGGCCTGACGTTAGCTTCAGAGCTACCTACTAGAAGATTAGACTTGCTAAGCAATAATCTAATAATTGAGCATAAGTTAAACTAAACTTAGAAGTAAGAAAGCAGAAAATAAAATTTTAAATCTGCAAGCTTTGGGAAACTAAGTAAACTACCTAGGTGATTACTATTATCTTAGTTTCTCACTACCAAGAGGGCTTCATTGTTGTCAAGGACTCCACCGACTAACACCATCGTAGCACGTGGCGACCAAGGACTCCACCAATTGGCCTCACCGCCGATCCCTATAATCCACTAGGTCTTGCAAAATTCAACATGCAAAAGGTAAAACTGAGAGCAAATATGAGTTAACGTGCACTGAAGAGATAGCAAACTACATTTATTGATGAAATGTGGGCGTACATAAGGGGTATTTATAGGCTTTGGGAAGGGATAAGGATCACTGGATTTCCTTAAGAGTTAAGCACAAAGATAAAATCCTACTACATTACTCTAAGCAAACTTGTCGAAGTAAAGCTTCTAGAAAGGAAAAACCTTTTGATGGTGATCTAATAGCCGTCGGAACAGTGGACGGTAGTTATATTGCTGTCAGAATGGTTCTGACAGTGAATATCCTCCCGTCGGATCATGGTTAACTCAGAGCCTGATTGGGATTTCTTCTACTTTCTTGGAAGACCACTGGTGAAGCCCCTTTTCTTCCGACAGCACCTTGGCTTCTATCAGATGAGGCTGTGTTGGGCTTAGACTTGAACTTTTGATGGTCTTCTAGAAGGCTTCACTGTCTTTCTTTCTTTCCAATGGTGGTTTTCATACCATCAAAATGGTTCTGATGGCACATCTTCTGATAGAAGCCAAGATATCGTCTAAAGATCAATGTGGCCTATTCTGAGCCCCTTCTGGTTTTTTGGCTGGGCCTGTCCTGCATCATATGGAGAGCTGGTGCCCATGTGGTCAAAGTGTCTAATGTGGATATCTGTTATAAGACACCATGAGTGCATCTATTATTTCTTCTTCATTGCAATTGTTTCTTATGTGCTATTGGTGCAAAAGATATGCCCACTCTTTGATATGCACTGAGGCACCTCATTAATGACTTGGCATTAGTGCTTTAGATCTCACTCATGCAATCATGCATATGATGTATTATGGCAATATATGCATTAGTGTTTTAAAAATCGGCTTTGGTATGTGGCAGTCAAGGGATTGTGTAATGTGTATGTGATATGCAGGTTGCATATATGAATGCATATCATATGCTATTTTTAATTATTTAAAAATAAATATAATATTAAGTATATTAAAGAGATAATAATGCTAATGTTTTTTAATGGATAGATAATAGCAATATTGATAACAATAACTAAAAATTGGTACTCAATACTTAGTATCTATTACCCAATAGCAATAATTATAATATAATTAATATTTTAGCACATTTATACTTATATTTGGCCCACTTAAAGCCTAGATCAAGCAAGGCTCATTGAACTGGTACCGAGGCTTGTACTAGTCGGCAACTAGTTCGGTATGGTATGTATCTATCTCGTGCTGTTCCAGGACGTACCGAAATAGGGAGAGGGAGTAGGGTAAAGGGAGAAGGAGGGAGAGTGCGACATGGAGAGGAGGGGAAGGAGGAAGAGAGAGGGACTATCTGAGAGAGAGGAGGGTCAACAGCTGTCGGAGAGAGGGGAATATTGAGGACCTATGCCTAGAGCCTTTCGACTGCTAGCTCCATGACGCTGGGGGGGGGGGGGGGGGGGGGCTACATGAAGAGGGTCTTACATCTTCGAAGAGGTCGTCACGACGGGGTAGGAGGAATTTATAGGTTGAACCGACTTGCCCGGCCGAACTATCCTGGGTTGGTGCTGGTTCAGTTCGGTATGGGCCGAACCACTTGGTTCGGGTTGGTTTAGCATTTCCTGATATCAAGCTTAAGCGTCAGCTTGAACTTGCTTCATCTACATGGACCCTTATAAGAGTGGTCTATATATGCAGCTTCAAAATGCGAAGTGGTCTCATGTATGCATTATGTGGGCTTATGTATGCGTTGTGTCTGTGAAATGCTAAGTCGACCTCCATTTTGGTCCATATGCGGTATGATTGCATATGGTACTATATGTATGTGTGTATGTGTTGCGCATGAGGCAATATGCATTGTATTTTGCACCACTGTTATGAAATTTTTCCTTGTGCTATTGAATCATTATTAATAATATAACTCAGCAGAGGAATCTTTTATTGTCTCCAGGTTCGTGACTACATGGCCAAGGGTTATGACATTGTCTTGAGAGTGGATATACAAGGTGCAGCTACCCTGAAGTCAATACTTGGTAATTCTGCAGTGTTCATTTTTCTGGTTGCAGAGAGTGAAGCAGCACTTGTAAAGCGGCTAATCGACCGTAGGACAGAAACAGCTGAAATGCTTCTTGTAAGGGTTACCACAGCTCGAGAGGAGGTGAAACACCTGAAAAGTTTTGATTATGTAGTTGTGAATGCTGAGGGGAAGCTGGATGGTGCAGTGAAGCTTGTAGAGTCCATCATTGATGCTGAGAAGGCTAGAGTCCAGCAGCGCAATGTGCAGATTTAGTTAAACAGGTTTTGCTTTGTAGTTTTCTTTTATCACATTTTATGATACATAATATGTCCAAGACGACAGATTCTGATTTACTAGCTAGTTTAAATATTTTAGTACTTCATTGAGGGTGAGATTTAGTTCCTTGTTGACCTAGTAGACATGCTAATCTGCCACAGCAGATTTAGGACACATTGCATCTGATGCTTTAGTATGACCATGCAATTAATCATGAAGTCTCTTATTTCATGAAGACAGAAGCATAAAATTTTATTAAACTTGTAGGTTAAAGATGTCTATAATGTAAAATAAGTTGCTAGGTTCTGTGTGAAAAATAAGGAAATGGTAGCTTATTTGAAAATTTTTTTTGACAAATCCCTTCTAGTAAGGTGTATGAATTTGTCACGTGCTAGTAGTTTGCAATAATGCCTATTATAGTCATTCATTGTTGAGCCCTTCACCTTTTTCCAGCTTGACTTAACTTAACTGCAGAGAAAGTTTTTCATTTTCATTTTTATTTTAATTTTATATATGTTCATAAATTTAGGCTATGTTTAGTTGAGAGTTCTTGTTACTTGTTAGCTTTTTCTTTATTTTTTTTGTCACTCTTCTGCTCTAGTTCAAAATGCCATCTAAAGGTTTTTTGCAAGAGAAAGCCTTAAAAAATTCGCATATCTTATATTTCAGGAACTGAAAAGTCATGTAGTTTGGTGGTCAATATAGTATACCAACTTGTTTCTTGAATTTATGGAGCATTCACGCGTAAGCTTGTCTTGTGCATCACTACATCTACCCCAATATACCAAGTTTGCTAATTGGTTATCATGTACATTGCTGATCTCAAATGGTTGGAACAAGGCTGGATGGTTATGGTTGCATGTTGGCTACATAGTTTTCCTATTACTACCTTATATGATTTTTAATCAATATACTGTAGGACAGACCCATAATCAAGGATGGCCGAACCTGCCCGAACCGCCTGGTTCGGCCTGAACTGAGCCGACCCTGTGAGAAATTGGGTCAGTTCGACCATTGGAGTCGGCTCCTTGCCTCACCTTCTGATCCCTAATGGCAACCGATTGACTTGTCTTTTCAAACATGAGGACCCTCCTCTTAGTGCTTGAGCAATTTTAACAAGGGTGCATATCAGCACACCTAGGCACAAGGTGCAGGTGAAGCCTCACCGAAGTGTGCCTTTGCCTAGCCCCAGCTGAAGCCTAGTTTTTCAGGAATTATAAACGCATGTTTTTTAGCACTTTTTTATGAAACCCAAAGCCCAGGCACAGGAAAAAGTGTGCCTTATCATTTTTGAATTTCAGCTACTAGATCATGATGATCTGCCCAAAGGGGAAAGAGATGAAGAGAGGGTGGATTAGGGATATGAAAGCACCTTTGTGAGGAATCGACACTCCTCCTCTGGTGGATCTAGGGTTCCCACCAGCTCTTCTTCTTCTCCTCTGACAGATCTAAGGCTCCGACCAACTTTTCCATTCTCTATTAAGTCCTTTCTTCTCCTCCCTCCTTTACCACTAGTGCCATGTTCTCCTCCTCTACTACCCTGCTGTTGGTGCTACCTTCTTCTTCTTGGTGTTGTTCTTGTTCTTCATCTTCTTCTTCCTCTTTTCTTTTGTTATTCTCCTCCTCGTCGTCCTCCTCGCTTGCTACCCTGTTGTTGGTGCTACTACTGCTACTGGTGCTCTTGCTCCCATTCCTTTATGCTTCTAAACAAGGGATTCAGTCCTTGCTATGTGATGTGAAACAGGGGACTTAGTCACTTGTCTTCTTATTTTTAGTAGCTGCTGTTGCTGTGTGATAGCAAACAAGGGACCTAGTCCCTTTTTCCCCTTATTTTTCTTCTTTCTTTCTACCTGTTAGGAAATTCATTCCCTTTTTTGGTTATTTTGTGGTGGCTTATTATCTTATTACATTTGAATTTTTGATATGTCACATGTCATGTCCTTCGTATGCATGAATCTAAATGCTAATACATCATTTGTTTGTATTTATGTTTATAAATTGATAAATTTATTATTAGTGTTAGAATCATTTACTTATTATCAAGGTCTGCAATCTCGGTACCGAGTATTGTATCGGTAACTTGTTGGTTCGGTATGGTACCTTACGGTATACCTCTGTACCGAAATAGCTTTCTTATCCATTTTTTCAATTTTTATCTCGGTATACCTCAGTATGGACAGTATGCACCTTTGTACATCTAAGTACAGGGCGGTATGGAGCTTGTATCGACTTGAATGTACCGGTTTCTTTCGGTACGGTACGATACACGGCAGATCTTGCTTATTATTATTTGTGTATGTTGATATTTTTGTGCCTCTTTTCACTGCGTCTTATGTTGCGCCTTGATAAGTTTGTGCATTAATGTACCCTTAGCCTTTGATAAGTTTGTGCTCGAGGGAGTTCATCCAACTTTGTTCTTTGATCACTTGATTCCCTCTTCTCCTCTCCTATGACGGCTCTTCAACTTAGAGCTTACATTAAGAATGCATCTTTTTTCTTGATTCATCCCGAATCTTCGTATTTATTCTAGGTTAATGGATTTTGATGGGTAGATCAAGATCTAGGACTGGGGAAAGCAAATTTCTTTTGATCTGGAAGGACTACCACATGGATCTCATGGACTTTAGTTAATGCAATTTGCTTTCAGGTTTTTTGTTTGTTTTTAAAAAAAAAACATACGCGCTTAATTGCTTAACCCGAATTACACAGTTATCCAGGTTTTTTTTGCACTTTTCTTAATTATATACTTACGTGATATAACAGAATATTGTTTTATGTTAGGTTTTTCCCCTCCCCATCATAGCCTTGAATTCTTGTTCAATGCAGAATAGAAGTAAATATTGTGAAGAGGGAAATTAAGCAAGTAACCACAGCAGTAGGCTTTGGCTTATCCAAAAGCAGCACGTAGTGTCTCCATCATGAGGCAATAAGATGATTGGCCCCCTTGGTCCTACTTTACTTGCAACACATTTTCAACTTCTTGACTTTGGAGGAGTGCATTTGTCATTGATGGTCGAAGACGAACCTACATTCAGTTTGCAACAATTTTATCAAGAGATATGAAGATGAATTTGAGTGCAATGCTGTATAGTAAATCCCAGCACTCAAGCACCACAGCTGTCAAGCCCTGAGGAACTTATTCGAGCCTTGAAGTGTGACCCTAACATCAAGCTAAACTAAAATTCAAAATTAATCATCCTCAATAAAAATCGATCAAAATATCACAAATATTTAACATTCTTGATAAAACCCATAATATCAAACAAAGTATGACTAAAAACATAATATAATCCATGATGTTTGGAGTAGAAATCCACTCAGAACCTTTAACATGATTTGTCATGCATAATATGATACCTTCAAAAGTCCAAGTGGAGATGTTACCAACATCACTCCAATGATTGTTAAATCCAAATGTCAAACTCCAAAATATTGAATCCATTTCTTTGAATAAATCCACTAAAGCTCTTTGAAAATTGTACAATAAATGAAGTGAGTTATGAAGCTCAGTAAGTAAATTTCTACCATAATCAAAGAATTTAAGGTTCCATAAAAAACAAATAACTTTAAGATGGAACACATGATCAATTTATTAGTGAGAAGCTTGAGCAAGAATTTACTAAAATCATTTTGTTCTGAAATTTCAAAAGCAAAGTTGTTGATATCCAAACTCCAGTCTAAAAAAAGTTCAAATAATTTACATAAATTTGTAGTCCAATAGTTGTTCAAAATCAAATGGTTAATGGAAAATTTATATTTCAAAAAGCTCTTATATTCTATACAATTTCTTTTTCTTGCGAAGTTTTACTTATACCTCGATGTCACATGAATTGCCATTGTAGATGAGGCCATGTAAAATCCTTTCTAGTAAGGGCGGCAAAACCATTCTTAATTGTCTGGTTCAAACTGTACTGAGCCGTACTGGTGGCGGATTGAGACGGTTGCAGTAAGCAAAATGAAAAACCGACGATGGAGGAGGAGAGGGAGAAGGGAAGAGAGGGAGGGAGAGAGAGTCCAGAGGGAGAGGGAGAGAGTTCAGAGAGGGAGCTCGAAAGCCCTTGTCTCTGCCTCTGGTCATTCACAAGCTCCGTTGGCAAAGCCCTATTTCATTGCTCGGCCCTGCTCTTTTTATTTTTTTTTCGCTTCTTTAAGTGAAGTCGGCATATAGTGTTTTGTTCGAAAATATACATAAAAGGAACGCTCCGCCCTGTTTCGAACGAAATAGGAGCTTGGCCCCATTCTTTTTAAGTTTTTTTCGCTTCTTTAAGTGAAGTCGGCATAGGATGTTTTGTTTCGAAAATTATATAAATATAATAGGGCCAAGCCTCTGTTTCGTTTGAAACAGAGGCTTGGCCTAGTGGCCCCTATTGATGACCAGAGGAGAGGAGGGCTTCTGAGGCCCCTCTCTCCCTTTCCTGGCATCTCTCTCCCTCCCCCCCCCCCTTCTCATCCCCCATCCGAGCCTCTATTCATTCAAAACAAGGCTCCGCCTAGCAGGGCTTGCGGACGACTGGAGGAGAGGAGGGCTTTCAAGCCCCCTCTCTCTCCCTCTTTCGGCATCTCTCTCTCCACCTCCCTCCCTCCCCCTCTCTCTCTTTTCCTCTCTCCTTCTTCTTCCCCTTTGTTTTTTTTCGGTACACGCCGGGACAGGATGGCATGGTACCATATTTATCGTACTGCAGGCCTACCAGTAGGAAGTGCCAGTTCCGTTACTGCAGACCTTGCTTTCTAGTAAATTGGATGGGGCCACATAAGTCCTCATTGGTTAACTGATAGACCAAATGAGGTCGCATAAATCCTCCTTGCTAATGCAGATGAGGCTGCATAAAATGGTCGAGGTCCATGTATGTTGCTTTCCCAAAGGTCCACATATCCTCATGGATAATTCAAATAAGGTCACATATACCACCTAGATAGGGATTTGAAGAAATCTTCCTTAACAAATTGAATGAGGCTGATGTACCATGTAGCTAGTGGTCCACATAAGTTGTTTACTTTTGTTATATTTTCAGTTTGCAAAACTATCCAAATGCCTTATGAATAACTTATAATATATTCCATCACAACACAAATGTTCAAATTCCTAAATACCATTTCAAAATCTCATAAAAAATCAGAATTTCCATATCAAATACCAAAACATGACTTCCAATTAACATGGCACCAAGACTTCAAGGAAAGATCAGCCAAAAATCTTTGGAATAAATCATTGGTTCCAAATTCCTAACAACTATAGAATTGAATTGGATTACAGAATCAAACTTTCAAAAGAAACATAGGTTTCAGAAATAGTTTTGAGGTCTAAATCTTTTAAAGAAAAAACATGATTTGAAATTTGCTTGAAGTCATCATGGTTGATAAAAGTAGTCATGAGGAAAACCTAAAACTTTGAATTTTAAAAAGACCATGATTTCAAAGTTTTCAAAACAAGACATAAGCATATGGTGGAACATAAACTCAGAAAACAATACTAAAATCTTGTACGCATGGAGAAGTCATTTACCTAGCAGAATAAAAATCCTCCTCCTCCTCATCATCATCACCACCACTTCTTCTGCTTTCCTTCCTCCTAGCCAAGTTACCCTTCCTTTCCTTAGATTGTCCTCCTTGCTGCTATTTAGATTTATGTGGGGCCCATTTAACTAGGTTGATTACGGACTATCTTAGTAGGTTGGTCACAAGTGGACCCACAAGGTCAATCATGTATTGAGGTCGGTTGGGCAAGGGTGTCCAACAATTAAGTGACTCAGCAGACGGACTAAGATAGGGACAGATGAACAAAAGCTTATTTACATGTAATATCATTTAAAGAAAAGCTTATTTACATGTAATATCATTTATGTACTTGCTTATGACGTTACATGCAAGGAAACACCTCCTGTTTGATATTCAATAAAAAATGTTAAAAAATCTGTTTCCTCAAGAATAAGAAGTTGATATCCAAACTTTAGTTCAAAATACCGATTTTTGGCTCTGAATCAGATTTTCAACTGTCGAATGCTGGGGGATTTCTAAAATCTTAAAGTTTCATAACTTCTCTTGTGCATAAACATTACTAAAAAAATCAGTAGTCTGATTAGAAAAATCTTATAAGTTTAATCTCCAAAGCATGTCACCCAAAATAATGCTAAAAATGCTTAGCATTTCAATGGATTGGTCCATTTTCAAATTTTCTCATCCATTTGTATGTGTATTTTCTATTCATTACTTTTTTTAAAAATATCTTGGGTCATTACAATAGAGCATTGCACAAAAAGCCAAATTACCACAAAATGTCTAACAGCCATCCATGTCATAACATCGTTCTAGGTTTTAGAGTTTAGTGTTATCTTGCTAGAGATTGCATTGTCTCCTTTTTATGCTGGATCTGTTTGCAAAATGCTTAGGTTTGAGGTAAATATCTGTCTTTCGTTAGATTCAGTCCGAATCATTATGTTTATTTGGTGTTCTATACATTCTATCTTTTTTGGATTTGAGCTTAAGAATTGTTCCGAAGTATGAGAGAGCTCATATATTGTCTAAATCAATTTCAGAAGTCACTGTGGTTTTGTCACAATTCTCTTTGTATTCAGTATTTATATTACCATTAAGGACTGATCCAATCAGTCTTCCCTAAGCTTTCCATTTTTCCACACTCGTATCCTCAAATTTGTTAGCACAACTTCTCTTTTACCAACATGCACGTCACTGCACAGATGCAGGGAATTTGCCTAGAAGTTTGAAAAAGTTTCAGAGAACCAAATCTCAAAAAGAAATAAAAAACATAATATGTCATATATTTACATGCTTTTGAATATTAAGGCTAGAATAATATATGCAATTTTAGCTAGAATAGGATGGCAGCAAGTATGCACCCCTTTTGTTGAATTGTTCATTGCATTCTTTACTACTACCCTCAAATTAAGATTCCAAATTGATTGTTTTCCCTTTTACCATTCATATGTTATCATTTATTCTATATGGTTGCTAACTTGTGCAAGATTTGCTATTACCAATGCTAAATATGACAAATTGGTTGAGCAATCTATATGGATGCGTGGTTTGTAGTTTCTGTCCTTTCTTTGAAGCTTTTGCATAATCCAATAAAATTATCATAATATCCTGTAACACTGTTGCTGGTCAATTCACATCATTTAAATGTTAAATGCTTGAATTTTCCTTCTACAAATTCCACATGAAAGACCTTCTTTCAGCCTGTCTGTTCATTGGCTAATTTTCTATTAAATCTTGAGTTATTGCAGCCTATTATCTTACCATTTCTTGTGCTTTTAATATTGCGTCCATATAATAATATTATCTTTTGTGCTTCTTACTCATCCAGAATGTAACTTTTATGTGTCAAAACATGTGAGATGTATGCCTATTGAAATTTTGATGTCTTGGTCATCTTATACTAGTTATTATCAGTTCAAATATTGGTTGGAATTTAAGCTATGATCTTGGATATGAGCTTTTTGCACAATGCTTTTTGGTTACAGTTGAATCCTAGTAATCAAATTTAATATGAGGCTACAAATTTCTGCTCTCCTTATATGAAATCCATGTCGCAATTTCACGCTTTTAGGTTTGAATTAAAATCTCTTGTGCATGTCATAATCTTATCAAGCACAACATATATGAGCTTCTAATAATAATATAGTTCACATCTTGTTTTGCTCCAAAGATAGAACCTTCTAGTGTATTTGATGACAACATCACAACACCATTTAACCCAGCATAGGTGTGAAAAGGCATTGAAATTAGAGATCAACACTTAGCAGATGATACCCCTACACATAACCCTTGATAGACCATTGATAATGCAGAGATGGGTAGCGTGCAAGAAGGAGATGCCAGGCTATCTGATGAGGACAACGGGGATATGGAATTGCATGAAGTTATGACTTCTACAAGCTTGGAAGCAGTGAAGGAAGATTACTACATGTATGCCTTCAAAAAGGGTTTTAGCATCCGCAGGGGATTCTTTTAGTGCGGCCAAGAGCAACATTATTAGAAGGCAGGAATTCACATACTCTAAAGAGGGATTCTATATCTAAAGGGAAGGGAATGGTTACTGGAGATGGCATGCAATAGTTCTCTACTCACAGAAAATCACAAAGTATGCTCACTAGTTGTAAAGCATCAATGTGCATTAAGAACATAGAGGTTGGGATGTGGGAGGTTGCAATTTGTAGACAAGCACAACAACCATGAGCTGACATAAAGTCTCTCCAAAGCATGCTTTATTCGATCCCATCGAGAAATTGGGAAAGAGGAAAAAAAGGAAGTTAGTAGACACTCTACATGAGTCGAATTTTGACACAACAAATCATGAATGTCATCTCCTTATTGTGTGATAGTTTGGAAAACATGCTATTCACGAGGAAGGGCATCAATAGCCATCGAACAGATCTCTGCAAATAATTAGTATTTATTTGCAAATGACTTTAGATCACTTTCAAGATCTCCATGAGGAAAACCATTTTTTTTCTTTCAGCTTATTGTTGGGTACATCGTGAGAACTTTTTTTAGGTTGATGAGAAGTTGTTGAATTGATATCAACACTTTGGTGATGTGATTACGTTTGCCATCAACTGTACCAGCAAATACAACATGCCATTTTCCCCATCCTTGGTGTTAACCATCACATGCAATATATGATGTTTTTTTAATAAGAGATGAGGAGGTCGAATCTTTTGTCTTGGTTTTTGAAACATTTCTAGAGGTAATGTACTGTTGGCACTCAAAATCCATTCCTATGGATCAAGACCTAGCTATGAAGAAAGCAATTGCACAAGTGTTCCCCAATAATGTGCGTAGTTTCTACAAGTGGCATATATTACTAAATGTAAGGAAGGATTTTCTGCCTATTCCAATACTAGATGGGTTTTGGACTAGTCCTAAGAATTGTATAAGTGGCAACCTTAGCAGTAGAACAATTCGAGACGTCATGAGATGCTTTAATAAAGATGCATCAACCATTGCAAAAAGAATGTGTTATCCTCATCTATATTTCAAAAGCTCAACTCTATTAGCTAGACTAAATTACCAAATTAATTTGAGATTATGCCTATAATTGTATCAACCAAAATTTGCCGTCTCGGTACTGGACCCTGTACCGGTGCCATACTAGCATAGTGTTGGTACGGTGCAGCATAAAATTTTTTTGGCGTACCGAGTGTCGGTACGCCATCCGTACCGGATACCGGTACTGAACCAGTATGGTATGGTACGCTCTGTACCGATCGGTTTGGGCCGGTATGGTGTACAGTGGTAGATACTATTAATTATCTAAGAGATTAAATTGGTACATGCAAAAAGCTCAACCCAACATAAGGCTAATCACCCCAATAGAGGACAATCAAGTTGAACAAGCTTGAATTAGAGAAGAATTAGATTTTGTTATATGTTTTAGCATTGAATTAGAGAAGAATTAGATTTTGTTATATGTTTTAGCAACCGGATGTTCAAGGTTGTAAAGTTAAGCATTTTGAATTTATGCCTGTAAGTGAAAGTTTGAAACATGAATTGTATATTAAAGCATCCAAATGCACTCAAAATTATTTATGCTTGTATTGAATAATGGTCAGAAAAACTCACTATAATGAAGTAAAACCTTGACAACTCTAAGTTCAACATGGTCTTACATCTAGGGATAGAGTAGCATAACAAAATGTTCAATGACTTGTACAAATACGGCAATGTGTAGAGCCACATCGGATGAGAAAAGGAACCTCTCAGTGATACTAAGTACGAACCCTCAAAATCGACGCCCATCTCGGCCAACCGATCTTCTGGTTGGTCGCCTTCTCTAAGAGTACACAAATCTTGAAAATGATCTCTTTATCAATTCAATTCCAAATATCGAGAAACATAGGGCAACAAGCCTGAATGTTGTCTTTCCTCCTATTGATTCAAGTAGTGATAATTTTATGGTCACCATCTAGCCAAATGTGCTTAATTTTTGAGTTTGTGCACAGCAAAACTAACATTGTCCCAAGCAGCACAAATGTTAGCACTAGGAATAGAAGGCTACAATGGTTCCCCTCCAATTTTTACCAATTTTACCCTTCATTATTGGTTTTGTCCTTTCCAAAGCTGCCCCCTTGCAACATTGGTAAAAGCATGCGGTTTTCTTTGATATTTGTGCTTAGATTTATGAATAGCCAACACAAGTTAGCATTTAGTGAAAAAATGTAATAGAAGAGAAGACTATTGTGCCTCAAATAAGACGTTATAGTCTTGTAAGACTATGGGATTTTTACTTGAAATAAAAATTCTAAAATAGTAGACAAACTTGTTTGTCATGCAAAGTCCAACAAAGAATTAAGGAAAGAAAGTAATGTATTAATGGAAGAGCTGAAGTATAATTAATTTGGAGTTTTGACAACCTAAATCATATTGCTTGATGGATCTGGAAGAAGAAAATAGCTCTACAATTTTCAATTATGGTATTCCCAAAAAATGACAGGTAAATGCCTTCATGTCGAACTAATAAAGGAAGAGATAAGAAACAAAACAACCCAACAAGAAGTGAGAAACAACCATCACAGAAAGGTTTGCGGACATAATCAACAAGTCTGATAGTTGAATTACTGAATTCGTTCCATGTTGATACGAAATTTTGAAATTCTCAATCAAACAGACTATGAAACATAGAAACTTGATCTTTGAGTAGCATTTAATGACTTAAAAGAAAATTGAATAGAAATATAAGATATTAAACATGTGTCAGTAGGCTGCACACTTCCTAAAGCATTTTGGTACTGCCTTTGATCTGAAACCAACAGACTTTGCATACTTGTTTGCCTTGGAAAGAACTTCATCATGAAGTTTGTTCTTTTGATAGGAAATCTAGTCTATGACAAGCTGTTATAGAAAATGTTTCATTTGCCCCATTCAGGTTAGCTGATTATTTCGAATTGGTCAGCCGAGTTGGGTGCTGATTTTTGAGGGTTATTGTTGCCAAGAAGTTCCCTTTTTTCATTTGATATGGCTCTATATATTGTTATATCTCTGCAAGTCATTGAACACTTTGTCATGGTACTCTACCCCCAGATGTAAGACCATTGAACATAGAGTTGTTGATAATTTTTCTTCATTCTAATGAGCTTATTTGATTGTTATTAAGTATAAGAATAAACACTTTTGAGTGCATTTGGATGTCTTAAGATCCAATTCGTGTTTCATTCAAGGACTCAAATTTTGTGGGACAAGGCTGTCTTGGTTTTTTGCATGGATGGGACGTGCCCCATCTTAACACTTGGGATGGTGGACATCCCATCCCATGCTATCATGTTCTGATCCTATCCCAACGCTCAGGACATTGCCTTGTCCTGACACTTGGGATGCCTTGTCATTCCACTGGGACATAATTTCTTCATTTCATTTTTTTCTTCTTATATCCATAAATCAAAATTAGAATGCTTAACTTTGTGGCCTTGAACATTTGGTTGGTAGAATGTACAATAGAATCTAATTCTTCTTTAAAATTCAAGCTGGATCAATTGGAATGATTAACCTCTTTACATGTACAAGTTTAAACCATTAGATTGTTTAGATGATATAGCTACAAGTGTAATTTTGAATTAAATTGGCATTCTAGTTTAGCTAATAGAGTTGAGCTTTTGGATCATAAATGGGAATAACGAATTTCTTTTGAAATGGTTGATACTTCTTTATTAAAACGTCCCATGGTGTCTCAAATTGTTCTGAAGTTAAGACTGTTTCTTACACAATTCTTAAGATCAACATTAAAACCCTCTTCTCTGTGATAATAGGAAAGTAACTTTTTCTTTATATTTTGTAATATATTTTACTTACAGAAATGATGCAGTGTACGGAAAAATTTGTGCAATTGTCTTCTTTGTAGCTGGGTCCTGATCTGGGAGTGGATTTCAGGTGCTGTCTGTACGTCGCTTCTGGAAATGTTTTAGTGGCCTAGGTGAATGATTCTCCAGTCATTTTTTTTTATTAGAGCACATCAAAACATCATAGACTGCATGTTATGGTTAATGCCAACGTATGGGGCAAACATCATGTATTTTTTTAGTCACATATGTGTTTTTGATGATACCTCATCACCAAAGTTTTGAGATGCAAAGCTTGACTTCCGCCAAAGTGTTTTGTTCCTAGTTTCCTATTCGCTATATCGTATAAACACTTTAACAACAAATATGTTTGTTTTTATTATTGTATGATGTTTACTTTATATTATTTATAGGGATGCTCCATCCCTTTGAATTTCCATGCCCAAAATTTCTTGAAAGATCTGTTTCTCTCCTGCACAAGAATCTGCTCCTGCACATGCTCCGAACTTAGATAACTGGAAAGACAAAATCAAATATGAAAAGACCATCTATTGTTGATTGTTGACATACAGTTTAATCATTTGAAGCACACGTTTTGAACCAACCAATTGTTAATTTCATGTGGTAACCTCTAGCACTGTTATTAAAGGTGAAATGGTAGAATGACTGTTGACCATGCACCTGCAGTGGACTGGAAATGATCACCTTGCTTTTCTATAGTTTCCACATAGCATATCGATGCAGACTGGCAAACAGAAAACATGCAAGCATGCGTGCCCAATTCTTTCATGCAGACAGGGCATGGACATGCATAGCAAAGACATCTAAAATTACTAAGAGCATCTCATGCATTTTCTACCAAATATGACAGTAACTCAGAACTAGTTAATAAGCATGGCGTGCTTCTTTCTAAATCACCATTTGCTTGCATGTTGGTGTCTGAGGCATCATCTCCTCATGTTCTTGTCAAAAGAAATTCTGGACGTTTTGCTAGACAATCCACCACCAAATGTCAAGGCATAGTCAATTCTGTACTTCGATGCTTCTTATTCATCTTCTCCAAAATATATGTCATTATTCATTACTTCTTCACTACATAAATGAGTTCATGAAAATGGAAGATTTTGCATGTTAGATAAATGTGACAAATTTTTTGAATGAAATGGCTGTTATTTATTTCTGTATGATTCTGAAATGGAAACTAACTTCTTCCTACTTCTATTGATAGGTCACTCGATGTTACTTTGCTTTCTCCGAAGGACATTATATTTTCCTTATTTGCTGTGATTCTTTTGAAGGGGAGATTGCTGCAGGAGAAATCTCTATTTGTGAGGAAGATTTTTAGTGAGAGCTGTTAGTGGCTTTGACAATGGTTGAAACCGAAAGGGATTTGGAGGCACCAACTTAATGACAGGAAAGGTCTTTTTCTGTATCACGTTATTGCTAAGTGGGCATCTTTCCATGTAAATTATGAATTCATCAACCCATAATCACCATCAGAATATTCATATCTTTCCTGTAACAGTAATAAAATTCAAGATATTAGCCTACTGCTCTTTCCAATCGCATGCATCACACAAACTAACTAGAGTGGCAGCCTGGCAGCTACACTGGAATGCTCCAATTGGACATGCTGAAAAAGTTGGTCCAGAAGGATTATGAGAATCCTGTTCCACGGTGCTTAGGTTGATGAGGTGGTATCAGGGAACTCTCCTTAAATTACCAGTTATTCAGACCAAATGAGTTGTCCCTGACTCAAGTAATGTATTTCTGTGGAAGTAAATTGAAACCATTTCCAGAATTCTATCTGAAGCAGCAAGGCATTGTGCTTTGAAACTGTAAAGAACAGTTATGTTGGATCCTGTTAGCATGACAAGATCTAGCATGACGTTATTACAGCTTGGAGGCGCGGTTTTGACGTTTGACCATGACTTTATGGACTCTCACAACAGGATTGCTTTCTCCAGCTATCTAGTCTATCACGCTGTTCTAAGGGAGATTGCTTGCCTGGGGTATCAACATTATCAGGCTATCTTACTCAGTATACAGGCACAGGACAGGATATTTGTTTGACGGAATTGTATACGACCATGTCGACCATGTTATGAGATACTCTATAGGCCAATGAGGATGAAAGCGCACAGATGCTTTCATTTCCTGAAATCAGTTGCTCTTTATTACAAATTAACCTTTCAACTTTTATATTTATGTGCTCTGCCTTTACGAATTATTTTTTGTTGAAAAAAAATGAACCATTTGTTAACTGTATTCAGTTTGTTTCTGGTACAATTAACTGGCTTCATCAAGAAGTGTTTCTTTGGGATGCTGTTGCTGCAGAGCGAGCGTTCGCAGCGGCTCATGCATTTGTTAAGAGGAGGCTTGGGAGCGGGAAACAACCCACCATGGTTTTGGGGCCAAAATTCAGCAAAATACTCACATTGATAAAGAGCGAGGACATGGAAGAAGAGAAGAGTGTCTATGCGGTATGCATGGAGGAGTACAAGGAATTTCAGCCATGCCATATGCTGCTCCGCTGTTTTCACTTCTTGCACCATCGCTGCCTTCTTGTGATAGTCCCAGACTCGCCAATCTCATCGCCATTCGAAAATGCAGCATCGGTGGGATGCATAATCTAGTGAAAATGATACGGTAGATAGATTTGAAATGTTTGGAGTTCAATGTTAGTCGTTCCTCTTGTTATTAAATTAAATTGAACATTTTTGGAGTCTATTTTCTGTTGGATTTCAAAGACACTTGAAAAATTATGGTGGAGTTTTTTGTTTATCAATGTAATTGGAATATATGAGTTTTCCCAATGGACACATTCCCTTTCTATAAACTTCCCAAACAGTCTATCAGTTTGTTCTGTCTTTTAATTTGGATTACATCTGCTATTAAGTTCACGAGCGGGTTCTTTCTGAAACCTTTTGTCCACCCTTCCAATTTTCATATAAACGGGTGTATACCAAAAGAATGGATATATAATCTACCGAACATATGTGAGACAAGATGATGTTTCAACCTTTATTTACTTCACCTCCGAAAAACCGGGAGTTCTGTCGTTGATCAAATTAAAAGACAAAATCTTTAATAAATAGAGAGAATTTGTAGTAGCATGAGATCAAAATCTATTTGTTTTACAAATATTGGTGTCCGAATGGTTTAGTCTTGTCCTCGATTTGATATTTGGCCCAGCTTCCACCCATCCTAGTTCCAAATTATTAGAAAAATTTTTGAAGGATATTGAAAGCTACTTTCTCATCGGTTACAAATTATGATTTTTTTTTAAAGCTATCTTTGAATCATCAAAATTCATAGATAAGTAGATACTCAACTAAACATGAGTTACTCGAAAATGTATTACATTCCTATAGTCAACCAGACATGCCTAAATCATTTTTTCTAGCATCATATTTCTACTTTTCAGAAAAAATTTTCCGCGAGAAAGAAATTTTCTTGCTAACCAAAATTTCCCGCGAGGAATAGATTTTTAAATTTGAAATTTAAATTTGAAATCTTTTCAAAGGAAGGAAATAATAAAAATTCTTATTTAAAATTTATCCGTTTTAAAAGGAAATTAAAATTTCCAGCCGTAACTGTCACTATGTGTGTCTTGATTGAAGTCGTTGAGCTTCAGGAGGTTTGTTAGAGCCTATTAAAACCAAAATCCTGACTTGCATACCACGACGTTTACCAGCTTCTATGAATCCAAATCCGAACCAAACAGGGATATTCGTATCTCCTCTCTTGACAAATCCTAGTCGGGTTCTATTTTTCCTCAGCCCATCTGACCATCTGACCTCAAAGCTAGAGCTCTATCAGAAAAAAATATAGGACATTTATAGCGGTGAAAGTCATACCTCGTGTACTCTTTATCCTTCATACTAACAGGTAAGCAACGATATCACTTCCAAACCATATTTCGGGATCTCTTTCATTGTCACCAATATTTATGTCTCAAAGGGTGAAAAGAAATATCCACTATTTATTTACACACAATAGTTTTGTAGTTCTTGTGCCTCTTTGATATTGTAAAATTTTATTGTAGTGAATTCTTAATCCCGAAGTTTCTGGGATTCCATATCAGTTTATCACCTTTCAATTCTATTTTATATTTTTCCATCCCAAACTTCCTCGGCTTCCTTATCTTACTAGGATACTGCATTGCTCCGAAACTCTCCACCGTAATTGGAAAGTGGGCTCATAGGATATTTATTTGCACGATAAATTTCCCACCCCACAATCGTCTTCTTGGTCTCTCTTTAACGCACAGTCGTTCTACAAGGTAATCCTCTTCCCGTAGTGTCTTGCTCATTGCTTCTTTTTGCCTGTTATGATCTGAGTAGTTATCAGAACATGAACGATTAATGGCTCCGATGATATATGAGGTTCGAGACGTCCTTATTTTTGATAAAGTTCAAGTTCTACAATGTCGTTTCTATTCTAGTTTGGATTGATTTCAGTACTTGGATTATAAATTACCAGGATAGTTTGCAGTATATTTGATTGAATTGATAGTGTGCTCATAATAATAAGCTTTGGCTTTCAGAAGGTCTTAAGAGAAAAGTGGATTTCATCCAACCCAGCCATGTCTTCTTCTAGCACCCGTCAGCGAAATCTGAAACGACCACACTGTTTTATGTGTGAGAGTGTGTTGTCTGCTAGCTCGTCATCTTCAGCAGCTTCCACCCGACAGAGGCAGAGGCAGCGGCAGCGGCGTCTCGGGACAATCCACGAGCCATCTGCTACAAGTGTGCCTTCTAGTACATCAACTTTATCTTCATCTACAACGGCTTCCGCTGTGTCATCATCTACAGCTTCACGGTTTGCGTATTTGCCATCGCATTCAACATCTTCAATCCAGCGGCAGCGGCGTTCATCGACAGTTCTTGTGCCAACTCCATCACCTCCACCTTCATCCGTGGCGACTCCTCCGAGGGTGCCATCTACACCATCGACACTACTTCCATCCACAGTGACTTCTGCTGCTGCTGGGTCATCAATGTCCTCATCGTTATCGACACTAGCTCTTGCAAGTGTGCCATCTATGCCACCATCACTGGCTCCATCTGCAGCAACTCCTGCGAATGTGGTCGAGCCATCATTTCGGGATCCATCTCTGGCCGAAAGATACTGGAAATATGATCATCAAAAAGTATCGCTTTCCAATGCTGTCGCTGCGGAGCTAGCGTTCGCAGCAGCTCCTGCATTTGTCAAGAGAGTGCTTGGGATATGCAAAAAACCGCCATGGTTTTGGGGCCAAAAAAAATCAGTAGCATGGCATACATCCATAACGAGGGAGGACGTGGAGGAGGAAAAGAGTGTCTGCGCGATATGCATGGAGGAGTACAAAGAATTGCAGCCATGCTATATACTGCTCCGCTGTTTTCACTTCTTCCACAAATGGTGTCTTCTAGAGTGGGGGGTTCATTGCTTTGTCAAGGGGAAAGAGATGAACTGCCCAATCTGTCGCTCTATAATACCAATCTCGCCGATGTCATTGTTAGATGCAGCATAAGAGGGATGTATGATCTAGTGAAGATGATATGGTAGATAGATTTGAAGTGTTCAAGTGCAATGTTAGTATTGTTTTTTTTTTTTTTTTGTGAGAAGAGAAGTTTCATGTTTCTTTTTTTTTGAGAGATTCCTTGTTATTAGTTTCTACTTTTTGTTAATTAAATTAGACATTTTTTTCATTAATCAGATTAAGATCATGTTGAGGTTGACTTTTCCGGTTTCGAAGCTGACTGTTGGTCAACCTGTTTAATTCAACGTTCTGCGAAACGGACATGCAATTCTGTAGCTATTGTACCCGAAAAAGTTGTTCAGTTTATTCTGCCTTCTGGATTGCGCCTACTCAGTTCACAAGCTGGGCCTTTGGAACGTTTATTTCCCACCTTTCCAATGTTTATATAAAAAGGTATATATAGTAGATCAGAAGGAAGCATTCTACCAGACATATATAAAGTGCTGTGTCAGTCTTTTTTGCTGTTTACTTGCTTTTTATAGTTCAATCACTTGAGAAATTAAAAGTTGTGAATTCAAAGTATTTGTCGACCACTGCTTATACATGCAAGAGCAGTCCATGGCATGTTTTATTTATATTTCAAAAAGTGCACAAAACTTATGCAGCATTAGTGGTTCAATATAATTCAAGGACAACATATGGAGATGTGCCCACTTAACTACTGAATCCTATACATGATGCTTGTTACATGTATAATTTAAAAATAATGATAAAATTAACGCAAAGTAATTCGAAAGATTCAGTTTAAGGAGAATTGACCTCATAAGATCCCCCTTTTGAGGGGAGCAATCATCTAAGTTTCTTAAAAAGAACATAAATTGGTTAAAAAATTTCTCCTCTTTGATTGCAATTAAAATGAAAATATATTGATATATCGATTAAGAAAACGACCATCATTTTAAATGCAACCCTTTCTCTAAGTTGGTCTCTTATGCTTAGATGTAGAACGTCAATGAACTTTCTAAGCTTCGCAATTCCATGATCCGCCTTCCTTCCAGCATTAGAGTTATGCTTGCCATATTTTTCTGATTTACTTTCTTTAATAGAAGTTCCACTTATCCAAATTGTTCTGATTAGATCTAAGCTTTTATAATTAAAGAATTAAAAATGTAATTTGATATATATTTTATCTTAATTTTTTTTAAAAAAATACAGAAACTTCACCGTTCTGCTTAACTAGCTATTATCTATCTAAAAGTTAAAATTATAGAGGCACCCCCTCACTAAGGGCTTGTCCTGGAGACGCCCCCTCAACTTTAAAAGGTTCCAAACAGATTCTTCAAGTTTCTAAATTAATCCTATCATTTATCTATCTCCATTAAAAGAATCATATTACATGAGTTTCACATGGTGGCATAAAATTATATTATGACCAAAATGCCCTCCATATTAGTTGTTTGTGGGGTAAATTTTTAGCACAAATCTCAAAGAACTCTTAGCACATGACCTATAGTTAAACTATGGCTTCACTTAGTATATGATCCATAATTAGGACCAATCGTATAGATCTCAAAGCACTTCGAATTTATCCATCCACTTATATAGATCTTAAAGCACCCTCAATATATGACCCATAGTAAAAGATCTCCAACTATGTAAATCTTAAAGCATATCAAACTCTTCATTTATCCACCCACACAACTCTCAAAGCACTTCTAGCATATGTCTCATAGTTAAAGATTAAAGATCGCACATCGCATAGGTCTTGAAGCACTCTAAACACCTACATTCATTTTCTTGCACAAATCTCAAGGCACCCCTAGTATATGGCCTATAGGGAAGGATCACCTACCACAGATCTTAAAGCACACTGAACTTCTTCACTCATCCGTCCGCATAGATCTCAAAGCACTCTTAATATAGACCTATAGTTAAGGATCACCAACCCATAGTTAAGAATCACCCACCATACAAATCTCAAAGCATACCGAACCTCTTCATTGATCCACTTGTACATATCTTAAAGCATCCTTACTATATAGCCTATGGTTAAGGATTTGCTATCGCAAATCTCTTCGTTCACTCCGAGCAGCTATGGAGGTTTGATACTATGGGGAGGAAACCTTATAGAGATCTGAATTGGCCTCCGAAGTTGCCCAATGACGATCAAAGGGCCTTGGACAGGCTTTTAGAATCTTGATTTGAGATTCTTGCCTTGTAAGAGCTATTGTCCAAGAAGGTTCTGATTAAGGCCGGTCTGAACCCAACCGACCTCTAGGATAAGTTTCTTCTAGATTTTTCCTATCTTTTCACCTCGGTGTCGCAGGCTAATTTTGTTTTTGGTTCTATAGTTTTCGCCGCCATGAAGATCGACCTTGCATAGATTTGCCAGAGGAAGAAGATGAAGAAAAGGTCGGCCACGGCCGCTTAGAGCGAGCCCCCCCAAAGCAAAAGGTCGAAGGGGGATTCCTCTTTGGCTCCTACTACCGAGGCTATCCCCGAGGTCGTTGCTAAGGCCCCGGTCTTTAGGGTCTCATCCGAGGTACCCATATCCCGAGGAGAGATCGGGACCTCGACTCCGAGGTCGAGGTAGCACCGCCAATTAGGTCGGCTCCTCAGGAAGGGGTCGTCCTCGCCCAACCTTGCACTGCCATAATGCCTCCACACCGGTCATCCCCCGAGGCCCATGCCTCAGGTTGGTCAGATCCAGGCCCATCTGCTTCGGCCTTGACAGGCCTTAGCTTCGGACCGGTCATCCCTCGAGGCCCATGCCTCAGGTCGGTCAAGGAGTCCAATTTGATGCTAGAGTCTCCGGAGGTGACAAGGGAGTTGGTTTGTGCCATGCTGCTCCAAGCTGATAGGGAGACTATGCACTCCCTTGATTTCGTTGATTTGTTCGACGAGGCCTTCGCTGCGATCATCCGGATAAGTTTTGGACTTTTGAATCTCCTTTAAGTTGCTTACTTCGATACCTAACTTTTCTTCCTCTTTTCAGCAAGTTCTCAAGGTCGGCTGCATGTATGAAGCATTAAGGTATTCTCATGGAGTGTCTCAGAGTACAAGGCGAGGGTGTAGACCATTGAGGAGCACACCCATCTGGCCGAGGCGGGGGCTGAGGCTACCGAAGAGTGGGCTTAGGAAGCCAAGCTGAGGGCAAAGACAGTGAAACACAAAGTCGAGTCGACAGACACTCATGGCTCAAGCTATGATCATGGAGAGGCAATTGTTCACAACCAGGGAGGCCTACCGTATTGCCAACTAGAAGGCCGTGGAGCTCTCTCAAAAATTAGTCCGAGCCGAGCGGAAGGCTACCGAGGCCAGGGAGAAGTCCATTCATGCCAAGGCAAGGGCTGTAGAGGCGGTCAAGGAGTATTGTGCCTCGAAGGAATTTCGAGAGGAGATTTGGACAACGCAATTGATGTGTGGAGTGATTGATTAAAACCCCGTTTGATTTTGATGAGCTCAAAGCATTTGAGTATATCGTGTGATTACTAATGAATTCAATTGAGTGTTTCAGTGAAAATCCTGCTCAAGTGTTTCTAGACATGGTTTACAGTATTTTGGATAAGTTAAGAAGTCTGCTGAACCAATGTCTGAGACTCGAGTCGACTCCCGAGTTTCACGAGTCGACTCCAAGCGTATCAAGGTCACTGGCACGAGCTCGAGTCGACTCCTAATCAGTATGAGTCGACTCCGACTGAAAACAGACAGAAGGATAGAAGAGCAGTCTTTCAGATCTGAGATTCGAGTCGACTCCAGTGGAACGCGAGTCGACTCCCAGCGGTGCACAAAGAAAAAGTCAGAGAGTGTTTTATGGACTCTGAGATTCGAGTCGACTCCAGTGGAACGCGAGTCGACTCCCAGCGGTACACAAAGAAAGAGTCAGAGAGTATTTTATGGACTCTGAGATTCGAGTCGACTCCAGTGGAACGCGAGTCGACTCCCACCGGTGCACAAAGAAAAAGTCAGAGAGTGTTTTATGGACTCTGAGATTCGAGTCGACTCCCGCATTACGCGAGTCGACTCCAAGATTGTGCGACCATCAACAGAGAAAACCATGTTACTGCCACTGAGATTCGAGTCGACTCCCAGACAGCTCGAGTCGACACCAAGACAAGCTTCACGTCAAAAGGCAGAAGACCAACTTTCGGAAACTGAGAGCCGAGTCGACTCCAAGGAAGTTCGAGTCGACTCCAAGACTGGATGAGCCAAAAGACAGAGAATCGGGAGTTCGGGCTCTGAGATTCGAGTCGACTCCCAGGACAGTCGAGTCGACTCGAGAGGGCAAAATTCAAATTTGTATCCACGGTCTACAGAGGAAAAGCCGACTCCAAAATTGCCAGGTCAGCGCCAGAAGTTGGCGAGTCGACTCCGGGCCAAGACGAGTCGACTCCCAGTCGTGACGGCAACTTTAATTCAAACTTGGAACAGTTGCCGAGTCGACTCCTGAAAAGCTTGAGTCGACTCCCGCTACAGCCGAGTCGACTCCTGATCGCGCGAGTCGACTCCAACCCACCAACGGTCACATTGTCAGGCTGCGCAGAGTGTGCAGAACGGCCAGAAAAAGTGGAGTAACGGCTAGTTTCCGTGGGGGTTGGCTTAAATAGCCACAGAAGACTGTAGCAAAATAGAGAACATACATTCCACTCCAAGCATTCAAGTCTTCAAGCTTTGCAAGTGCTCTTCAACGAGAAAAAGGGGAGATCAGCATTTACTGCGCCACCAACTTCTCCCCAGCATTCAAAGCTTCCTCCTCCTACATTCAAGTCGATCACTCATCCAAGAGGAGACCAGAGTCAAGAAGCCATTCCTCTACTTAAGCTTAAAAGCGTTTGAGGGCTTCTAAACTCATCCTTGAATATATTGTTTCATACCTGCTTTTGAGAAGCTTATTTTCTGTTTTCTTTCTACTACGTGTATTTACTTGGTTCAATCGGGGGATTGAATCAAGGGGATAAAGGTTAGTTGGTGAGCCAGTTTTAAAACCAACGTGTGAAAGGGTTTGATTGTGAGCCCGGGAAAACAATCGGGGTTGGTTCTAGTCGGTGAGCCTGGGAAAACCGACCGAGTTCGTTGTTAGCTCGTAAAACAACAAGTTTGGTTGTGAGCTTGCAAAACAACCGGCTGTAATCCAAGGGGGTTATAGTGTATTCCCAAGAGAAACTTGGGGAGTGGACGTAGGAGCAAGGGATAGCTCCGAACCACTATAAAACTTGTGTTTGTGATTGATTGTCTCTTCCTCTTCTCATTTCATATTGCTCACAGCACATAGTAATTAATTAAATAACTTGGCATAGTTTTTAATTAATCATCCATAACGTTTTAAATTATCCAAATTGTTTTAAAACCCAATTCACCCCCCCCTCTTGGGTTGTCTATCTGGGCAACAGGTGGTATCAGAGCCAAAAACTCTTCCACTCAAGAGTTAAAAGATCAAAATGACAACCCCATTTGGATCTTCTCACATTGAGGGTCAGTCCACCCAAAGACCCCCTTTCTTCAATGGATCCGACTACTCATACTGGAAGGCTAGGATGAAAATATTCATCCAAGCCCAAGACTATGAGATGTGGACCATTGTTGTAAATGGCCCATACATCCCATCCATATATATAGATGGTGTCAAGGTACCCAAACTAGAAACGGATTGGGATGAACATGACATGAGGAAGGCACAATTAAACTCTAAAGCAATGAATGTCTTCTATTGTGCCTTAGACCGTAATGAATTCAATAGGATTTCAACTTGTAATTCAGCAAAAGAAATTTGGGACAGACTTGAAGTGACCCATGAGGGCACGAATCAAGTCAAGGAATCCAAAATAAACATCTTGGTTCATAAATATGAACTATTTAAAATGGATTCAAATGAAACTATCACATCCATGTTCACTAGGTTTACTGATATTGTCAATGGCCTAAAAAGCCTTGGCAAGAACTATACTAACAGTGAGCTTGTCAGGAAAATCCTTCGATGTCTACCGAGGTTGTGGGAAGCTAAAGTGACAGCGATCCAAGAAGCTAAAGACTTGAACAAGCTTCCACTTGAGGAGCTCCTTGGATCCCTGATGACTCACGAACTCACCATGAAACAACACGAGGAAGAGTCTTCCCATAAGAAAAAGGTAATAGCTTTAAAATCTACTTCTTCTAACAAGGACTTATCTTGCAGCAGCAGCAGTGAAGAAGAAGAAGATGAGGAAGATGGTGGTGAGGCTCTTCTTGTGCGCAAATTCAAGAAATTCATCAACCACAAGAAGTCCTATCATCAAAGGAGAGGGCCCTCAAATTTCTACCGGAAGGACAAAGGTAAGGAAAGAGAAAACGAGGGGATTGGATGTTACGAGTGCAAGAAGCCGGGTCACATAAGAGCTGAATGCCCCTTACTGAAGAAGGGGAGTAAGTACAAGAAGAAGAAAGCTCTTGTCACTACACTATCCGACTCCGACTCATCATCCTCCTCTTCTGACGAGGAACAAGAAGAAAAGGCCAATTTCTGCTTCATGGCCAACGAAGACGAGGTAACTTCCGATACGCATCCTGATTTTTCTTTTGATGAACTTTATGATGCGTTCAATGAATTAATGATTGAGTATAAGAATATAAATGTTAAAAACAGAGAACTAAAAGTAACTAATCAAACTTATATTCATAAGCATGATTCATTAATTAAGGATAAAGATAATCTTACCAAAGAAAATCTAGAACTTAAGACAAGCAATCAACTTTTAATTAAGAAGACTAACACCTTAACTAAAGATAATGAAAATCTAACTAAGGAACTTTCAAACCATAAACAAGTCTTAAACAAGGATCTAACAAAAGAACTAAATGATTTAAAAACAGAAAATCAAACATTAACTAAAGAACTTAACAAATACAAACCCTTAGTTGAAAAATTTACATATAGTTCAGAAAAGTTAAACATGATACTAAATAGTCAACGTGCAGTATTTAATAAAGCAGGCTTAGGGTACAAACCAAGGAATAAGCAAAAACTTCTTAGTAATTTCTTTGTTAAAGCTGGGGAAACAAAAACTAAGAAAATCACCTGTTTCTGTTGTGGAAATATAGGACATAAAGCAAATACATGTGACTATAGGAAAAGGAAAACTAAAAGAAAAATTAAAAGGGTATGGGTTCCAAAAGGAACCAACTTGACTAACCATGAAGGACCCAAGAAAACTTGGGTACCTAAGATGACATGATTTGCTTGTGTAGGAGTGTCTTGCAGCCAAGGTCAACAAAAATTGCTGGTATTTGGATAGTGGCTGCTCAAGGCACATGACGGGTGATAAAGACCAATTTTTCACCCTTGAAGCTAAGAAGGGAGGTGTTGTGACGTTTGGAGACAACAACCAAGGTCACATCATTGGCATTGGTAAAGTTCAAATCACCCCTTCTACTTTTATAGATAATGTTAGATATGTTGATGGTCTTAAACATAACTTGTTAAGCATTAGTCAATTATGTGATAAAGGATATGATGTTATGTTTAAACCATCACTATGTATTGTAACAAATCCTAATGATAATAGTTTGGTCTTTAAAGGGATTAGACGTGGAAATGTATATGTTGTAGACCTAGAAGATCTTGCAAAACATAACCAATGTCTAGTTGTAAATGAAACTAAAGAAAATGATGCTAGTTGGTTATGGCACCGTAAGTTAGGTCATGCAAGCATGGACACAATAACTAAACTAGTTAAAAGAGACTCCGTGATAGGTTTGCCAAAATTAAAATTTGAAAAGAACAAAATCTGTGAAGCATGTCAATTTGGCAAACAATCTAGGAATTCTTTTAAATCCATAAAATGTGTCTCTACCTCTAGGCCTCTAGAATTATTACATATGGACTTATTTGGTCCTACTAGAACAACAAGCCTAGGTGGAAATAAATATGGTCTAGTTATAGTAGATGATTACTCTAGGTACACATGGGTCATGTTTCTAGCGCATAAGGATCAAGCATTTTCTATGTTTAAGAAGTTCCACAAGGAAGTAACAAATGCTAGAGAATCCTCAGTTATAGCTATTAGAAGTGACCATGGTACCGAATTCGAAAATCAATTATTTGATGAATTTTGTAGCAAAAAGGGGATAACCCATAATTTCTCAGCACCTAGGACACCACAGCAAAATGGAGTTGTTGAAAGGAAAAATAGAACACTAGAGGAAATGGCTAGAACGATGTTATGTGAAAGTAACCTCCCTAAGTATTTTTGGGGAGAAGCCATTAATACTTCTTGCCATATATTAAATAGAGTTCTATTAAGACCCATCATAAAGAAAACACCATATGAACTGTGGAAAAACAGAAAACCAAAGGTTAACTATTTTCATGTTTTTGGATGTAGGTGTTTTGTACATAATAATGGGAAAGATAATCTAGGGAAATTTGACCCTAAATCTGATGAAGGAATATTCCTAGGTTATTCTACAACTAGTAAAGCCTATAGAATCTTTAATAAAAGAACTCTAGTTATAGAAGAATCCATACATGTTGTTTTTTGATGACTCTAGTGACATCTCATCTAGTAAGAAGGTTAATTTTGATGATGATATTGAAATACTTGAAGAAAAGATAGATGAGATGGGATTACGAGATGATAATCAAAAGTTGATTGAAGGAGAATCATCAAACCAAGAGCCTATAGTGGATCATGGGCTAACTAAAGCTTGGAGGTATGCTCACGGGCATCCTAAGGAACTAATTCTAGATGATCCATCACAACCGGTTAGGACTAGAGCATCCCTTAGGAATATGAATAATCATCTAGCCTTTGTTTCACACTTTGAGCCCAAACATATAGAAGAAGCCGAAAATGATGTAAATTGGATAAATGCAATGCAAGAAGAACTAAACCAATTTACTAGAAACAAAGTGTGGGATCTAGTAGAGAGACCTTCTGAATATCCAATTATTGGTACAAAATGGATATATAAAAATAAGCTAGATGAAAATGGAATTGTTATACGGAATAAGGCTAGACTAGTAGCAAAGGGTTATAATCAAGAAGAAGGTATAGACTTTGATGAAACCTTTGCTCCCGTAGCTAGACTTGAGGCTATTAGACTATTATTAGCATATGCATGCTCTAAAGATTTCAAACTATTTCAAATGGATGTAAAGAGTGCATTTTAAATGGGTATATTAATGAGGAGGTGTATGTAGAACAACCTCCTGGTTTCGAAAATCATCAATACCCTAATCATGTGTATAAACTAAACAAAGCACTTTATGGGTTAAAACAAGCACCTAGAGCATGGTATGAGAGACTTAGTAAATTCCTATTAGAACATGAATTCTCTAGGGGAAATGTAGACACAACATTATTTCTGAAAAGACAAAATAAGGATATGTTGTTAGTACAGATTTATGTTGATGATATCATTTTCGGTGCCACTAACAATCGCCTCTGCGAAGAATTTGCTGATTTGATGCAGAGTGAGTTTGAAATGAGCATGATGGGAGAACTGAACTACTTCCTCGGGCTTCAAATCAAACAATCTGAAGAAGGCATCTTCATCAATCAAGTAAAATATATCAAGGAGATGCTCAAGAAGTTTGATATGGAGGGAAACAAATCAATCAGCACCCCCATGAGCTCATCATGTAAGTTAGACCAAGATGAATCAGGTAAATCCGTCGATCAAAACTTTATAGAGGTATGATAGGTTCTTTACTGTATCTTACTGCAAGTAGACCTGATATTATGTTTAGTGTGTGCATGTGTGCTAGATATCAGGCTAATCCTAAAGAATCACACCTAGCTGCAGTTAAAAGAATCTTTAAATACTTAATAGGAACTAAGAACATAGGACTGTGGTACTCTAAAGAATCTAGCCTAAACTTAATAGGGTACACAGATTCAGACTTCGCTGGATGTAAACTTGATAGAAAAAGTACCAGCGGGTCTTGTCAATTTCTAGGAGAAAACCTAATCTCATGGTTTAGCAAGAAACAAAACTCGGTTGCATTATCCACTGCAGAAGCTGAATATGTTGCAGCCGGGAGTTGTTGTGCTCAAATCTTATGGATTAAACAACAATTAGAAGATTATGGCATTAAACAAGATGAAATCCCCATTAATTGTGATAACACAAGTGCCATAAATCTAACTAAAAATCCAATTCAACACTCAAGAACTAAACACATTGAGATAAGACATCACTTCATAAGAGATCATGTATTGAATGGTGATGTGTCACTCCACTTTGTGTGTACTGATAATCAATTAGCAGATATTTTCACAAAACCCCTAAGTGAAGAGAGATTTAGTGTGCTTAGAAGGGGATTAGGAGTGATTGATCCATCCTAGTGGGAGTTACCACTAGATTAATTGATTTTGATGATGAAAATGAGGTTAAAAGAGAGTTTCTATTCAATGATCATCATATCAGTCCTTAATTAGGTGATTTTCCCTCATTTGGCGCGATTATAGCAAGAGTTTTAAGTGCGTGCCAAGGTTAGAGACGACTCGAGTAAGTTTCAGAGCCGGCTCCTAAGGGGGAGTCGACTCGCGCATTTGCGGGAGTCGACTCGCAAAGCTGGCAGCAAAAGGGGAGTCGACTCGCGCATATTCTGGAGTCGACTCGAGGTCGAGTCGACTCGCGACTCAGGGGAGTCGACTCGCAGTCGGGATCCGACTTTTTAACCCTAGGTTTGTCGTTTCGCAAACACTTTTCCTCAAGCCGCCACTGTTCACAAAGCCCTAGAGCCGACTCCTAGGTCATCCCCGATCGTCTCCAAGCCTTTTTCCCGTCGATTCTTCGCCGGACATTGAGTTTCCATCCGTTCCCTAGGTCATTTCCGGTCCGTCCCGAGCTTCCTCTGTCCGTCCTTCATCGTCCTCAAGGTATTTTTATTCCCGTTTAGGTCAAGATGCCTCGTAAGGCCGTCGTTAGGAAGAGGTCCCGTCCCGCGGCCATTCCCGAGCGGCGCTCCAAGGCGCGGCATGATCCCGCGAGGCAACCACCTCCGGATCGTTCCCCGCCTAGGGAGGTTCATGTTAGGCCATTGGCCGGGAAGGCCGTCTCCACCGGGAGGTATGTCGATTTTGACTTCCTCTCCCGGGAAGGGTTCACCATAGGCGATAGGCTTAGAGCCCAGGGTCTAGAGTACTTCCTCACCTTGGACCTTCCCACCTATCCTGGCCTTAGTTCAAGAGTTCTATAGTACCGTCCATCGGGGAGATGGAGGTATTGAGGGCACGGTATTAGGTGTCCCATTACGTGTCACGGAGGATCTCGTTGCCCATATCCTCCACCTCCACTGGTAGGGGTAGCTCCTGCACATCCTGAGGATAGAATTTGAGGCCCTTACGATCGTCTTAGGGCAGCACCTTCAGTCCCCCCTAGAGAGGTATCTGCTAGCTCACTTCCTATTGAAGTGAGAATCCTCTTGCAGCATTCTATCCAGGTCATCTTCCTAAGACAGGAAGATTTGAATTTTGTGAATGAGAGGGACCTAGCTATTATGTCTTACATTCTTCAGACACCCCGGTCAACTTCCCCAAGCTGATTTATAGTATATGTGTGAGCCTTTAGATAGACCTAGGCTCTCCCTCCCATACGGGATGATATTCACTCTCCTGTTTAGGCAGTACGAAATTTCCATTCCTGAGAGGAACCCTCTCGTGCCTTGCGATGGACTGATCGCTTGGGTACGGGGGACCATGCACAGGATGGAATTTCGGAAGAAAGACGGGATCTGGGTTAGGAAGTCCACTCTCACTGCTCAGCCACCAGACCATCACCCAGTCCTGACCAGACTCTGATTACCCAGACTCTCCACATCATCCAGACCTTCCATCCACTCCTCCTGCTCCTACCACCTCTGCCGGACCTTCCTCCTCAGCTCACCATCTATGGAGGTCCGTATTGATCCAGAGCAGCTCCGAGAGCTGCGGCAGGAGATCATCCGAGATTTGAGGGACGAGCTGCTCCGGGAGCTCCGAGGTTCCGTGCCAGCTGCCACTTCCTGCACCACTCCTGCACCCACTCCATCCTCCGCATTGGTGCCATCCTTGACAGCCGTGACAGACATGACGGCTAAAGTGCGGGAAGAGATATATAATATCAGGGATTTGATGCAGGCCCAGTTCCGCCAACATGAGGAGATCAAGAGCACCACTCGACAGTTTCGAGAGGAGATAGGCCGTGACATGCACACCACTACCGAGGGGGCCGAGCGCTTGTCGATGTGATTGTCGGCAAGCTGGACGCACTTCAGACCTCAGTGACTGGGCTTCAGACGTCGGTGACGAGCTCTCCACTATGCACAGCAGAGCCACTCGTCTATCATCACACAGCTTAGCCATGTCACAGAGGCAGTCGCCCTCCTCATGGAGCGAGCAGATTGGGAGGAGGAGCCACATCTCCAGAGGAGGAGACGCATCCTCGAGAGGAGGAGCTACATCCTCGAGAGGAGGAGCTACATCCTCGAGAGGGGGAGCTACATCCTCGAGGAGGACATAGATGATTTTGAGTTGTGTTTTATCTTCTTTGTATTGTTTTTGCCTTACTTATAGTATGCTCAAATGTATTCACCTTCATATCAATACAATGAGTAGACATCTTATCTTTATTTCTGTGCCAATTGACTGTGCCATTTGATGTTTGATTGTGCCATTTGTGCCATTGATTGTGTGTGTGATTACCTCCTTTTTGATATGATGACAAAAAGGGGGAGAAATATGTATAAAATATGTAATAAGGGGAGAAATATGGTTAAAATATGTAAAAGAACTCTTAAAAACACACACAAATTTGTTCTAAGTGGATTCGGTACCTCGAGGCTCATTATCTCTCTTTTGGGGCTCCTAATGGAGTAATCTCCAGAATCTATTCAAGGGATATTCGGAGATTAGCTTAATCGTACTCAAGAACAAATTGACAGAGTTTCCCTCTAAAAACAAAAAATTCAGTTCAAAAATTTCAAAGCATTAAAAGGAAATTCAGAAAACTAAAACTAGTTGAATGCATATGTTGAGGGGGAGAATCTGAATTTTAATCAAGATAAATCATTGATAACATATAAGCCAAACAATTGATTGCATAATATGGAGGCTTATATAATTCCAAATGAAAGGGGGAGCTTTAACTCCGAAATTTAAATGTTTCACACCTTTCAAACTTGGATAAATTAAATTTTCAGACATTTGAATTCAACTTGTGAATTTTATTTCATTATTTATTGAGCAATTCATTTTACGTATACTCAAAGTTTTGTCATCATCAAAAAGGGGGAGATTGTGGAGTGATTGATTAAAACCCGTTTGATTTTGATGAGCTCAAAGCATTTGAGTATATCGTGTGATTACTAATGAATTCCAATTGAGTGTTTCAGTGAAAATCCTGCTCAAGTGTTTCTAGACATGGTTTACAGTATTTTGGATAAGTTAAGAAGTCTGCTGAACCAATGTCTGAGACTCGAGTCGACTCCCGAGTTTCACGAGTCGACTCCAAGCGTATCAAGGTCACTGGCACGAGCTCGAGTCGACCTCCTAATCAGTATGAGTCGACTCCGACTGAAAACAGACAGAAGGATAGAAGAGCAGTCTTTCAGATCTGAGATTCGAGTCGACTCCAGTGGAACGCGAGTCGACTCCCAGCGGTGCACAAAGAAAAAGTCAGAGAGTGTTTTATGGACTCTGAGATTCGAGTCGACTCCAGTGGAACGCGAGTCGACTCCCAGCGGTACACAAAGAAGAGTCAGAGAGTATTTTATGGACTCTGAGATTCGAGTCGACTCCAGTGGAACGCGAGTCGACTCCCACCGGTGCACAAAGAAAAAGTCAGAGAGTGTTTTATGGACTCTGAGATTCGAGTCGACTCCCGCATTACGCGAGTCGACTCCAAGATTGTGCGACCATCAACAGAGAAAACCATGTTACTGCCACTGAGATTCGAGTCGACTCCCAGACAGCTCGAGTCGACACCAAGACAAGCTTCACGTCAAAAGGCAGAAGACCAACTTTCGGAAACTGAGAGCCGAGTCGACTCCAAGGAAGTTCGAGTCGACTCCAAGACTGGATGAGCCAAAGACAGAGAATCGGGAGTTCGGGCTCTGAGATTTCGAGTCGACTCCCAGGACAGTCGAGTCGACTCGAGAGGGCAAAATTCAAATTTGTATCCACGGTCATACAGAGGAAAAGCCGACTCCAAAATTGCCAGGTCAGCGCCAGAAGTTGGCGAGTCGACTCCGGGCCAAGACGAGTCGACTCCCAGTCGTGACGGCAACTTTAATTCAAACTTGGAACAGTTGCCGAGTCGACTCCTGAAAAGCTTGAGTCGACTCCGCTACAGCCGAGTCGACTCCTGATCGCGCGAGTCGACTCCAACCCACCAACGGTCACATTGTCAGGCTGCGCAGAGTGTGCAGAACGGCCAGAAAAAGTGGAGTAACGGCTAGTTCCGTGGGGTTGGCTTAAATAGCCACAGAAGACTGTAGCAAAATAGAGAACATACATTCCACTCCAAGCATTCAAGTCTTCAAGCTTTGCAAGTGCTCTTCAACGAGAAAAAGGGGAGATCAGCATTACTGCGCCACCAACTTCTCCCCAGCATTCAAAGCTTCCTCCTCCTACATTCAAGTCGATCACTCATCCAAGAGGAGACCAGAGTCAAGAAGCCATTCCTTACTTAAGCTTAAAAGCGTTTGAGGGCTTCTAAACTCATCCTTGAATATATTGTTTCATACCTGCTTTTGAGAAGCTTATTTTCTGTTTTCTTTCTACTACGTGTATTTACTTGGTTCAATCGGGGGATTGAATCAAGGGGATAAAGGTTAGTTGGTGAGCCAGTTTTAAAACCAACGTGTGAAAGGGTTTGATTGTGAGCCCGGAAAACAATCGGGGTTGGTTCTAGTCGGTGAGCCTGGGAAAACCGACCACGAGTTCGTTGTTAGCTCGTAAAACAACAAGTTTGGTTTGAGCTTGCAAAACAACCGGCTGTAATCCAGAGGGGTTATAGTGTATTCCCCAAGAAGAAACTTGGGAGGTGGACACGTAGGAGCAAGCGGAATAAGCCTCCGAACCAACTATAAAACTTTGGTGTCTTGTGATTGATTGTCCGTCTTCCCTCTTCTCATTTTCATATTGCCTTCACGCAGCATAGAATTAATATAAATAAACTTGGCAATACTTTTTTAATTTAAATACAATCCATAACGTTGTTAACATTAATCCAATATTGTTTTTAAAACCTCAATTCACCCCCCCTCTTGGGTTGTCTATCTGGGCAACATGATGCGTTCAGGAAGAGCTTGTGAAGCAAGCCGAGCTTAAATCTCTAGCCTCGATGACGACAACGATGACCACAACGGCGGAGCCGACGCTAGTGGTGGACATGGCAACCTCAGCATCATTGGAGGCGGCGAGGTCTGGGACAATGGCTGAAACAACGAAGGCCCTGAGGAGGCTGCTAGAGCTGACTTTGGGGAATTGCCCTCCCTGTCTTAAATCTTCAGCTAGCCTCAAGATGGCCGTAAGACCCAATCCCGAGGGATGCCCTCCTTGTTCTGAATCTTCGCCTTGACATTGCGGATGGTGTTTGAGGACCTGACCCCACCGGGCAACAGCCTTTCCATGAGGATCTTTACGAAGATATGCATCTTGCAAGACTAGATTGGAGCTCTTCTTCTCAACTGAAGAAAACTAGATACCTCGGCTGGCAACGGCGGCATTGGCGAAGGCGGAGGATGAAGCCCCACTCATTTTTACCTGGGGTGGCCGAGTTTAATGTATTCTCTTTTTGTTCGTCCTCTGCTGAGATTAGTTATAAAAATGCACAATTTTAGTGAGAATCAAGAATTTCTAAAGTATCTAGCTTCTAGTTTTGTCCTCATTGTTTGTCCTTTGTTCAATTTCAGCTCGTTGCTCTGAGCTTCACCATCTCTTATAGCTGTTTATGCTTGGCTTCTATCGAAGTTGGTGTATACATTGAAAGATAATAAAAGTAAAGGAATTGCCAAACTATCTGACTTCGGCCTTTACTTGTGTTTGACCATCTTTTCGATTTGAGCTTGGTTGTCACGCCGGGCTCATCTCCTTGCGGAGCTTTAGCTTGTTTTGGGCTCTTCGATTGATCTTTTGGAGTTTGGCCTCTGAAGAGTTTTGAGTGAGCTCGGTCTTTTTCATCTCCGGACTTGGGTCGTGGAGGCATCTTTGGTCTATGGACTTAGAGGAAACTGAGAAGGCTCTATTTAAGGAGGCCACATATCTCCTTTATCGGGGCATAGGCATCCCTAGGGTGTCCTAAGTCGAGTACGCTTGTCGTAATTGTCTGATCTGAAGAAAAAAACATGATAAGAAGATTTTTTATTAAAGATAAGCCCATAATACAATGGACTTTACAGATAGTAGATGAGTAGATTGTTGGAGTTCCACGTCTGTGGGATTGGAGCGCCATCGAGCTGCTCCAGCCTATATGTGCCTAGTCAAATCGTTTCAGTTATCTAGTATCGGCCTTCCTAGTTTCGGGCTCAGCTTCTCGAGTTTTTTTTGGTTGTGACGCTTTAGTCATTCTCAAAACAAGTTGTCAAGTAAGAAGAGTTTGCCCTTAATCCTGGAGTTGTAGTACTAGGCTGCTTTCCTCTGGTACGTCGCCAGACGAACTTGAGCTTGGTCTCTAGATTCTTTCAGCAGATCAAGGTTCGCCTAGAGCTGATCTGAGTTCATTTGGTTGTCGAAGTTCTCTACCCCAAGTGATGGAAGCTTTATCTCCAACGGGATCACTGCCTATGTTTCGAAGGCGAGGTTGAAGAGTGGTTTCTTTAGTGAAAATCCAATGTGTCGTCCGGTACGCTCACAAGAACATTGTATAGCTTCTCGGCCATAACCCTTTTGCTCGGTCAGCCTTGTAAAAAAAAGTGGGATGCTGTATTTCCGGGATTGGATTTCATATTCGAATGAACCTCGTAATCGTAAGAAAGTAGGTTTTTTAGATATGGGCCTAGCAAAAGAAAAATCGAGATAGGTTCCTATAGGATTGGATTTCTCCCCTTTAAAATCGGACGTGAAGGTTTCCTCTCATCCGGCTCAAGTAGTTACAGCAAAAAAAGGGGGTTCTTTATTATTTTTAAACTTTGTTTTGTTCGATAAATCCTACCCTACAAAGAGCTACTCCTTACTCAAGTTCCCAGTAAAGCCTTCAGCCCTGCAGGTTAGTCTGGATTGAGGTCAAGGTGTCCAACATTACCCCCAAATGGCCATTCTGATTACTAATTCCAATTCATTCCGAATCAATTCTAATTCTAACTCTGATCGCAAACCAAATGCACTCTAATAATTATTTGCAGACCTGATTTCAGTTAAAGAATAAGGCTACCCGCCAAGAGCGAGAAACAATATCAAAATCCAACCTTCCCAGACCCACCATACCAATTCCCCTCCCACCTTGATCCCTTTTCGTAAAATCAGTCTTGGTCCCCGAACTCACACCACGAACAATGCAAGACTCCAGCCGAGGTCATCGCCGGACGCAATCCAAACTCCCATTACAGCGGTAGTCCAGGGAGCAAGCAACAGCAGCGTTGACCGACCCTACAAAACCCAAACTGTTGACTCTGGACCGTTGGTTCTTCGAATCCAAATCCCAACTAAACAGGGAGAATCTCGCACCTCCACGGAATCGGATGGCTTTGTTTTTTGAAGTTGGGAAATCGGACGGCTCCCTTGAGTCCAAATCCCACAAGGAAACCCCCCACCACCGCCCACTCCGGGACTCTCTTAACCAACCCTAGTCAGTCTGGAGGCAACCCGGTGCAGTATATATTCTTCGGTAAATTACTTTCCCATCCCTCTCTCTCCGCTTATTATACTTGTTGGATATCTGTAGCGGAGAAAGAGAATAGCGTTTTACTCTTTAGCTTTGGAACTAACAGGTATGCCGCGATATCAATTCCCATCGATCATTCTTCCAATCTCTTTCCTTAATTGTCTGGCTGAAAGGGTGAAAACAAATATCAACTGCTTTTTTATGCGCAATAATTTTGTTGTTCATCTTGTGTGTTTCTTTGATCTTTGTAAAATTTTATGCAGTGAATTCTTAATCCCGAAAATTTTCTGGAATTCTGTATTTCTGGAATTTTTTTTTATTATTTCAATCCAAAACTTCCTCGGCTTCCTTATACTTTCTGGAAGCTCCACTGTTATTGATAAGTGCGCATATATGAATTCTTAATCCCGAAAATTTTCTGGAATTCTGTATTTCTGGAATTTTTTTTTTATTATTTCAATCCAAACTTCCTCGGCTTCCTTATACTTTCTGGGAAGCTCCCACTGTTATTGATAAGTGCGGCATATATTTCTGTTAGAAGAACTAGAAATTGTCAAATAAGAAATCTGGATGTTTATTTGGACGATAAACTTCCCACCCTCAACGGCCTTATTGGTCCCTCTCTAGCACACTTGTGAAACGACGGTAATCCTTTTCTAACGTTTCCTTGCTCGTTACTGTTTTTTGCCTGACATGATCTGAGTAGTTATCATAACATGAACAATTAGTTCCTTCAATAATATTAGGTCGAAGACCTCTTATTTTCGAGAAGTTAAAGTTCTACAATGTCGTTCTTATTCCATCTTCTTTGGATTGATTTCAGTCCTTAATAAGTTACCTAGATTAGGCAATTAGATAGCTTGCGATTTATTTGATTAAATCGATAGTGTGCTCCTAATAGTTATCTGTGGCTTTCCAAAGGTCTATTTCATCCAACCCAGCCATGTCTTCTTCTCGCACCAGCCAGCGACGTCCGAAACGACCACACTGTTTTGCGTGCGAGACCGTGCTGTCTGATGGCCGATCGTCTTCCGCAGCCTCCACCAAACGGCAGCAGCGGCAGCGGCGTACGGAGACGGTCCATCTGCCAACTGCACCAAGCGTGCCTTCTATAACATCAACTGCAGCTTCATCGACCGTGACTCCGTTGGTTCGTCATCTACGTCTTCATCGCCTGCTTCTTTGCTATTGCATTCAACAACTTCGATCCGCAGAAGTTGGCAGCGACGGCGTTCCGCGACAGTTCTTGTGGCCAACTCCATCACCTCCATCTTCATCGACTGTGGCTCCACCGATCGTGCCATCTGGGCCATCGTCGCTTCCTTGGTCATCTACAATGACTTCTGCTGATGTTGGGTCGCCCTCATCTAGGCCATCATCACTCGCTCCATCTGCAGCAACTCCGGTGAACGTGTCATAGGAGCCATCGTTCCCGGATCCAGCTCTGGCAGAAAGATACTGGAATTATGATCATCAAAAAGTCTCTTTCGAATGCTGTCGCGGCAGAGCGAGCGTTCGCAGCGGCTCCTGCATTTGTTAAGAGGAGGCTTGGGAGCGGGGAACAACCACCATGGTTTTGGGGGCCAAAATCAGCAAAAATATTTCACATTCGTAACGAGAGAGGACATGGAAGAAAAGGAGAGTGTCTGCTCGACAAGATTTCAGCCATGCTGCATACTGCTCTGGCTGTTTTCACTTCTTCCACTGTCGCTGTCTGCAAATTGGTGGATTCGCTGCCATAGCACAGGGAATAGAGAAGACCTGTCCTCTCTGTCGTTCTATAGGTCCAAACTCCCCAATCTGATAACCATGCGAAATGCGGCATTGTACTTTAGCTAAAAAAAAAAAGAAAAGAAAATGCGGCATTGTTTAGAGTTCGATGTTTTTAGTTCCTCTTGTTGGTAAATTAAATTAAAATTTTTTGAAGTCTTTTGACTGTTTAATTTTCAAAGACACTTGAAAATCCTGGTGGAGTTGATTGCTTATCAATGTTGAAATATATGTGTTTTTCCAATGGTCACATTCCCTTTCTATAAACCTCAGAAACGGTTGATCAGTTTGTGCTGTCTTTTAATTTGGATTGCGTCTGTTTGTTAAGTTCACAAGGCAGGTTCATTTTGAAACCTTCATCTCCCACCCTTCCAATATTTATATAAATGGGTGTGGATCAACAGATAGGATAGGCCATGGCATGGATGCATCTCTGATTCTCTAAGTCTATGTATGGATTGGGTATGAGTCTTTTTGGAGATAAGAGACAGCTATATCAAAGGTATCAATTTATCTTGGTATAAACGGATGTAATTCCTAATTTTGTTTACAATAACATGATATTATACCAAGAAATTATTGTAGTTATTCTCTTTTGTTATGAATGTTGATAGTGGATGAGAAATGCTGTTTGAATGTTTTTACGTTATACATTACACTACAAAAGAAGGAATAACTCCCGGCGCTTTTTTTTGTCTCTACCGACGCTTATAAGCGTCGGCGAATTCCCAGCCCACGCTTCGCAAAGCGTGGGTCAGACGTCGGGCAGGTGGGCGTGGGTCGGGTTTAACCCGACGCGTCAAAAAAGCGTCGTTGGTCTATGCCGACGCTTTTAAGCGTCGTTCTTTTTAGCAGACTCCGACGCTCATCAGCGTCGGCGAGAAGGGTTGGTTGCTATGGTTTTAGGCCGACGCTTAAAAGCGTCGTTAAAGGCGTCTTTTCCCGACGCTTTTAAGCGTCGTTTCTTTATCAGACTCCGACGCTTATAAGCGTCGGCGAGAAGGGTTGACGGTTTTTAGGCCGACGCTTAAAAGCGTCGTTAAAAGGCGTGCCATTCGGTTTACGTTCCTCTTGCTTTCCCGACGCTTATAAGCGTCCGCATTAATTTTTTTTTTTTAAAAAAATTTTAAAAGTATTTTTAAATACTCTGTGTAAATTAAATTCTTACAAAACAATAGAAACAAATACACTGAATCACATATATAACAAAATACGAGTCACAAACAAGAACTTTGATTACATTCATATTATCATATTTGATTACATTGTACTTCAAAAACATTCTAAAAAACATACAAGTCAAATTCCTAAGTACACAATCTACAATATGTATCAAGGTCGGCATCATCATCTCTACAGTATTGTCATTAAGCTTGGGGCGAGCCCAGTCAACCAAGCTCTGCTCCTTGCTCGGGGCGAGTCTTTGTCCATAGACCGGCGTCCTGTTAAGAGCTCAAGAAGGACAACCCCGAAGCTGTAGACATCACTCCTAGCTGTCAAGTGACCTGCTCATAGAATAAAATATGATTCAAAATGAACTCACAGCAATTAATTAGAAAAGCAAATAAATGGATGTTGCATTCCATTCTAACAATGAAGGGAAGCGGAAGAAGGCACATAGGTTTTGATAGATTCTACTTATCATGTTGCTCAAAAAAGATCTCATGATCATCATACAAGATTAATCAAAGGAATCTCCAAAATTTTAAAAACATACAAGTCAAATTCCTAAGTACACAATCTACAATATGTATCAAGGGTCGGCATCATCATCTCTACGAGTAGATGAAGTATCATCAACCTGCAAGAAAAAAAAATATTTTAGAAACTAAAAATACGAAAGTCATCACGCTCATACAAGAATACATTATAATTACATAAAATATTCAAATAGATTTAGTTATGTACCGGAGGAGCAAATCTCTGCAAAAAGGATGAAATATGGTCAAGCTGATCTTGCAAAGATTGTATCTTCAACTCTTGGCTCTGCTTTCAACTCCTCCATATCGGTCCTATGACTCTGACTCATCTCCTCTATCCTTGTCTCATATGACTGCTTTATCTGTGCCATCTTTGCCTTCAGACTACAAACCTCTGCAGTGCTACTACCTTGTCTAGCATCTTGGGTATATCGGCTCACTGCAGACAACTGAGTGGGGGTAACTCCAACACCATAACCCCTCACTCGACCATAACGTTCTGGGCCCATTAATTCCGGTATAGACCTGAGCCTCGACGCGACTGGGCCGCATCGGATGATGATGACTCCCCGACACGCTCTGAAATAAGAGTTGTAGCTCTTTCCTATATATCTCTCAAAAAAAAATGTCACATTAATATTTAAAAAAATTTAATTTTTTTTTAAAAAATATTCTGAACAAAGCAAAAATGAATACATACAACTATATCTCTCGACTCGTCCCGGACAAAGCTGCTATCTCGGTGAGTGTGGGTCATCTTATAAAACTCTACCTCACCAGGCTCCCTTCCATGCTCTACTATCTACACATACGGAAAGTATATTGGCAAACTATATATTATGATACGTGCTATATGTTAGTAAAATTTCAAATAGTTGCAAAAGAACTTACGAATTCATTTCTACGTCTCGCATAACTCTTCGAGCCTGAAGTATGAGGAACTGCTTGAGATGCTCTGCAGCTCTGCCAATATTAGAATATGTCTGCCAAAATAAAAGCACACAGTATAATATGATTCAATGTATATATTTGCAATCTATATTAATAATAAATATAATATAAAATATTGAAACAATATACATGACCTGTCCTCTTTCAGAAAACCAGTAGTGAACAAGCTCCCTCTACTGCTGAGGGTATACATCAGGAGGAGTCACACGAGCAACCTCCTCCTCTGTCATACCCTCGCGCTGAAGTCCGTCTTCAATTTTGCTTTATATTCTTTCCATTTGCGGTTGAGGACTTTAGCACCCAATCATGGCTCTCTGGAGGGAGTACAACTTACCCTACAACAAGGTACAGAATGTTATAATAATATTAAACCTCTAAAATAAAATTATACAAAGCAAATTAACATACAGAAGGTGTCGAATTAAAAAGAATAAATTCAATTCATTACCTCTATAAGTTTAAGAAGCTCAACCTTATACGAAGGAAGCATGTCATTCCACTTTGTATAGTTGAGCGGACACAGCTGACCCTTGCGTGCAACCGATCCTAAAAAGCTTGATAGTAGACTTCCAGCTCTATTGATGGGCTGCCCCAATTCGTTGCATCGGATGATGATCTTCTCACCCGAAGGAAGCTTCCACACATCCTTTGCTTGAGTGGGTCCCCGTCTCGTCCTCACCGTCCCTTGTCCATCTATTAAAATTAAATAAAATATGTCTTAAAAAGTTGAAGACAAATATGAACATAACTTTAAATCGAATTACCCTGGATCCGGAGCTCATCCTCCGGACAATCAGCAGGAGGCTCGCGCTGAGATTCTGACTCGTGCTGCTGGTGCTCACATGACTGCTGGGACTGATCAGAAGTAGATCCCACCTGAGAATGCTGGAACTCCACGTCTCTAAATCGTCTCCCTCGGGGCATATTGTTACCTGGTATGCATAAAAAAGAATCAATATTTGGTTAAATGATAAATTTATACTAAATAAAGGGCTAATAAAAGAGAAGATCAAATTTTACATGGATCATTCTGATTTTTAAGGCATTTAGAACATGGATCATCATACAACTATATCATCTTCAAACTTCATATGCATATCAGTCTACATGTTCAAACTTCAAAGTATATGCATATCAAATACACATTCATTCTGTTAGTTTCAAAATAAATAAAAGCGACGAAGAAAGCAAATAGAATTATCAACCCTGAAGACCAAGGTGAAACGGCAAGTTTCACCTCAATTCCTCATGTATGCCTATATCATGTAATTTCCTACATGGAGCGAAAGACCAAGATTGAGAGATTAAGGATGGTAAGAGATTTTGGGTCTGAAATGCTGCATGGAAGCTCAGACTACCGTGGCCATAGAAGCCTATGTATGGCTCCAACAAATCAGACAATCTTTCACATGAAATTCCATAGTCCTTCAGAGTACAGGGTGAGGCAGCAGCAGCAGCCTCTCCAAAACAGCAAGAAAAAATTGTCTTCGAATTCTTACACCAAGTACTTGTCTCCATCCTTGGTGTAAGAATTTATGAATTCATGAAGTTTCATAGGATTCAATTTGTATCCTGCACGGCAACTTTCTGAAATACCGAAGTTAGAGAGGAAATCAAAGTAGAAAACAACTACGAGAGGAAAGCGAAGCATAAGCCTTTGCACGATAATTGATATCTGCTAAGAAAACTATAATTAATAAAAATTAGACAGGATTGCTAGGAACGGTTGCGTCGACTTTCCATGCAATGCAGGATCTCCTGATGTCAGGAAGAAGTTCCATGATACAAATAAAGTTTCAAGAGAAATACTTCCTTATAAGTAGCTTCTTTTCGGGTGGTCCTTCAACAATAGACGGAGCCACCTTGAGGGAACAACCTTGGAAGTCACTGCTTGCTTGTCTTATCATTGCATCCAACGCCTCTACCACGTCTTGCCCATTGGAGAGCAAGCAATACCTGGCCGCCGAAAGAGCTTTGCTGCTGCAGAAGCTGGGCTCCCCCCAGCAAGAACCAAATCTCTTCAGAGAGACAAAGCTCAGGCTGTAGCCCCCACATAGCTCCCATTTCGGCCTGAATGGCTCGCAAGTAACATCACAGTGTACTCCTTTTGATGCGTTCCTGAAGGCAGGTCATCGAGTATCATACAGCACCACACAATCAATGGACCCAAAGAAATAGAATCCCAATCACAGTACCAAGCACTTTTCACCCTACGAAAATTCGGAATTTTCCTGCTCCTTGCCAGCAGCAGGAGTATGATGAAAGTGTATCACCATTCCCAATGATACTGGTTGCAATCCTTGAGCACAAACAAGTATACGATGGAATGGGATGGATCATGAGCAACGACAGATAAACGCCCTTCCACCTCCAGCAAACTTGAATGGAAGTGATTGCTGTCATCAATTGTTGGACCAAACTCAATTCAACGACAGATAAACTACGTTCGCCCCATCCTTACACCAAGTACTTGTCTCATACACATTTCTGTTACATGACCTAATCTTAAGATAGGGTTGCTATATTTTGCTGCTAGAAGATGCATTTCATTTTGTCACAATACCTGATGCTCGTCACCCTCACACAATATTTCATCATTTCTGTTACATGACCTAATCAATAAATTTTTCATAAATTTAGTAAATATATTCTCTGTTGTATTATACATGCTCTGTTCTAATCATCTACTTCTGTTATATAATATTTTCATTTTCAAGGAGTATTAGTCTTAGACCTTTTTCATGTATATTTTTTTATGAAAGCCTAACTCTTAGAAAAACTAAGAATTCTTCAATGTCCTTTCTTTAGGAAAATTCTTCCATGCCCTTGAATGAGAAGCTGCTTTGGGCTTCATTCCCTGCTGGTCCTAGATTTAGAAGAAGCACTGAGACAGCTAAAATCTTTCCAGCCGTACAAAGGTTTCCAAATACTTCTGCAGAAGAGCATCGTCGGCTCGGTTGATTAGCTGGAACTTTGATGCCAGACCCTTAACACCATTCTTAAACTTATTACCATACAGAAATTAATGCATAGGGTCTTTGAAGGATCAAGTTATTGCCAAATAACATTGAAAAGTAGCCAAACTCAGGGATCCGAAGAGCCCTTCTAATGTGATGATCACAAGCCAACAGCCCTTCATGCTGTCATTTGATGGTAATTCTTAAAATTAACAGTCATATGGAATGAAGACTGAATGCAAGTATTTCAACTAAACTAACCCATCCATCTGATTTCAGCTGTCTGATATACAGCATAAGAATGTGAAAAGACAATGGTGAGGTTGGAGTGTAAAAATGTTCCCATCATGAACAAAAATGATTCAGTAGTTGAGCCAACTGATTGCCAAAGCTTCAGCTGAGCAAAATATACTATAGACATGACCTAATCTTAAGATCTAGACAAATTCTTTAAAACCAAAAATTAGACAGAGTCTGCCATCAGATTTGTGGCATGTCAAATGGACTCATGAACAAGAAGAAGAATCATCTTGCACATGACATAAAAAAGCAACCCTTAAAAGGAAAAGGAAAAGAAGAAACAACCCTGGAAAAGGATCACTTACCTCAGATGACGGCGAGGTCGACGGTGGCGGAGTAGCTAGGTCTCGAGATGGAGGTCAAATGTTGGCACGCAGCTAGGGCTCAACCGAGAGAGGATGAGGAGAGAGGGCCGGGCGAGCGTTAAAAACAAGAAGAAAACAAAGAGGAGGAGGAGGAGGAGGAGGAGGAAGAGAAGGAGAATGGGAGGCTTACCTCAGACGGCGGCGAGGTCGACGGCGGCGGAGAAGCGGAATCGTCGATCGCCGATCGGGGCTAGGGATGGGGCTCAACCGAGAGAGGATGACGAGAGGGGGCCGGGCGAGCGTTAAAAACAAGAAGAAAACAAAGAGGAGGAGGAGGAGGAGGAGGAAGAGAAGGAGAATGGGAGGCTTACCTCAGACGGCGGCGAGGTCGACGGCGGCGGAGAAGCGGAATCGTCGATCGCCGATCAGGGCTAGGGATGGGGCTCAACCGAGAGAGTATGAGGAGAGGGGGCCGAGCGAGCGTTAAAAACAAAGAGGAGGAGGAGGAGGAGGTCGACGGCGCGTAGCTAGGGCATCGACTGAGGAGAGGGGGCCTGGCGACGGGTTGGGGTTTTATGTTTTATAACGACGCTTAAAAGCGTCGTTGTTTCTCAAAGTTGTAACGACGCTCTAAAGCGTCGTTATTGTTCCAGATTTACCGACGCTAGATCAAAGCGTCGGCAAAGGTTGGCGCTGAGCCAACCTTTCCCGACGCTTTCCCCTAGCGTCGGGAAAACATGGTCGGCAAAACCCACATTTCCTGTAGTGTTATGGTATAATATTATAATATAATACTATGATATTATATAGTATTTTTCATTAAGACTATAATATAGTATTTATAGTAAGATTAATAATATCAAATATCATGTGATATAATATTATAAAAATATTACAATATAGTATTAAATATATAATATAATATAATATAATATAGTATAACAAAGAGGGGTGAGAGGTTTATGCACCGTCACAGCAGGTCTAAACTTGTACAATGAGACCTTAAGTATAAATTATACATAGTATAAATGTAATCATGAGAGTTTGATTGGACAAATGGCCTAAAGTTATCCGCTCGATACTCGCTATATTTTCCATATTTCCAAGGATACATTGGGATAAGCTCCCTTAATCTCCGATCCAAACATAGCCAGAATGTAAAAGCACATGCATGGAACCCACATACGGCATGAGATGTTCAATTGCTCTTGAAGGATAACATTCAATACATTCTTCCACTACTCAGCCCCATATAAACTTATCTTAACCAGTTGCCTGTTTATTTAATTATTTATTTGTTGCTTTGTTGCATGCATAAGTAAAAGGCGATGATAAAATCAAAAAAACATGTATAGAAAAGGTTTACTTACATGAAATTGACCATTTAACATTCTCTTCAACTCCGAGTTTCTTTGGACAAACAATAGAATTAGTTTGAAATTTCACTTCCGCTATTGTTGTTGATATGAAAATTTACAGATCATGGAATAATTACCTTTTGATATTTTACCAAAAAAAAAAAACTAGCTTTTTAGAACAATATTAAGAAATCACTACTATTTCAAGATACTTATAAACACCGGACTGTGCACTGATTAATCATCAGGATTTCAGCATCGACCAACTGAGAAATTTTCAGTCTTGTGAATCTTGTCATCATACCAGTCAGCCAGAAGATCTCATCCTAATTGCTCTAGATTGAATCTTTTGAACCTAAAAAAACAAAAAGAAAAGCACTCAACAAAAAAGAAACGAGGACTAGATATTACTTGGAAGCCCCTGCAAGAAGCCATGTGAAATAAATGAAAATATTTTGTCATGGATGGTAAAAGGAAGTATCATCGTAAACAAGCTATTATTTTCTTTAAAAACTTATAAGAAAATTTGAATTAGTTCAGTTTGTCTAATATCAAGCACAGAAATCAAGCACCCAAACTTAGTCTCTGCTTGTCGAGGAAAGACGGACATCACCTTTTATATGTTACAACACCAAAGGTGCCAAAAAATGGGATCATGCAAAGAGATGAAAAGCGAGCAGCAAGTCAGATGAATTCGAGTAATAATTATTTCCTATAATAAATGCATTGCTGTAGGCAAGGAGCACAGCAAAAATTTGAAACATATACATCCTTACGGCCTTCTGAATGTGTATATGCAGCATGCCCACCTCCCTTGAAATTTCCTTCCTTAAGAAAGAATATTTCTTGGATGTATGTCCATTCATTAGATTTTCGACACGCTTCTAATCATCTTCCGTTCTCTAGTGCTAAAAGATACACAAACAATACGGTTCAGGTATGGAGATTCATGCAATAACTATCCACATGCTGGTGAATGACAAAACGGGAATCATGTAAACAAGACTTGTGTAGAATTGCTTCTCAAGCAAAATCTTGCATGGAATGATGGTTGACATTAATCAAGTAGTGTTCAACATTAATCTCCAACCTAAACCCACGAAGCGATGCCCTGAATTAAGTTTAGCATATCGACACCCCACAATATGGCAACGAAGATAGCGATTACCTAGTGCGAGAAGAAAAGGGTGCTTAATATTTATATTTACTGTAATTAACTAAATTCTTCCATAGCTAATTTAGATCATTCAATTA
>NW_024068883.1:0-88433 GCF_009389715.1 Phoenix dactylifera | reverse complement strand
GATCTTTGTATTATAACTATTGGTATGGATGTGGTGTAAACAGAATTGTGTCCAGATTGAAAAGTTGGGTAGAGAAGGATACAAACTTATTTTTCAAAAAAAAATAGCTGTAAAAATTTTTGACTTCCATTTTTATAAAAAAATAAAAAAAGAAAAATAAGATAATCAAATATAGTCTTTGCATTGAATTTCGTACTCTATTTTAGAATAAAAAATAAGGAAAAAAAATGGATACCAAAGGGGAATGAGCTTCTTGATTCTCGAAGTTTTGTTTTTGATCTCATGTCATGAAAGCCTCCTACTGCCGCGTATATTGTCATAACGGCTACCACCGAGAAGTCCCAAACCCTCCCATTTTCAAAATGATTCCATTTCCGCGCCCAAATAAATAAAGAACACGCCACCAAAAAGTAAGCAAGAAACAAAAAGAAGCCCAAGGGGGCTGAACCAACCACCCCCTCTCTCTTTCCCTAAAAAAGGGTTGGATCCCGTCGCCGGCGGCCATGGACGACCCCCAAGACCCTGGATCTCGTCAAGGAGGCTCGTCCTCCACCTCCTCTCCACCCTCCCTCCGTCGCCCCCTCCGCCACCGCCGCCGCCGATCTCCCCCACGCCCTCCGTTACAACCTCCGTCGCTCCTGAAGAGCCCTCCATGGTCGAGTGCATAAAGCGCCATCTCGCCGTCTCCGGCCGCTCCGGCGATGCCCTCGCCTTCGCCGACATCCACTCCAAGCTCCCCGCCCGCTCCGGCCCCGGCTCCGCGCGCAACCGCTGGGCCCTCCTCTACCTCCTCAGGTCCTCTCCGACGATCGCCGCCGCGCCGAGCCCCTCCCTCCGCTCCTCCCCCGCGCGCGCGCCCGTGCCGGCGGCCTCCCCGCCCTCCCCTCGATCCCTACCCCGCCCGCCCCGCCAAGAAAACCCTAGGCCCCTCCGGCGGCATCCTCCTCGTCTCCAAGGATCCGGAGAACATCCGCGAGATCGCGCTTCGGGAGTGCGCCGATCTGATCGTGGAGGAGACCGGGGTCTCGGAGTCGGCCCTCGTGAGGGACGCCCACTATGCCTGCCAGGGGATCGACAGGCGGTACGTGAGGCTCGACAACGCATCGGACAGCTACGATCTGTTGGAATCTCTCAAGCTGCCGAGGTCCACGAGGACGATGGTCAGGAAGCTATGTGAGCTCGGATGGCTATTTAGAAAGGTAAGGGGTAACATCCCAGAGTGCATGACTCGGTCCCCGGCGGAAGGGGTCGGGACCGTTGGCCAGGCCTTCTGCTTCGCCCTCCAGGATGAGCTCTCGGGCTACTACAAGCTCTTGGCCGTGCTCGAGTCCCGGTCGCTGAACCCGATAACGATGGCCGGCAGTGATTCCGGTACCTTTCTTTGAGAAGGCTGGCGGTGTGGTTCGCGGAACCGATGGTCAGGATGCGGCTGATGGCGGTTCAGGTTGATGGATGCAGGAGTTTGAGGGGTGGGACGACGGCTGGAGCGATGCATGGGCAAGCCCAGCACGGGGATCCGCTGGTCCAGGAGTTCATGGGTCGGCTCCTCCGGAGAGTGTGCTCTCCTCTGTTTGAGATGGTCCGGAGCTGGGTTTTGGAAGGGGAGTTGGAGGATATCTTTGCCCAGTTCTTCATTGTGAACCAACGAATAAGGCTCCATTTGAACACTTGGAATTGAGGAGAAAAGAATAGAATGAAAGGCAAAATTAAAAATTTTGATGTTTGGGAGTTTTTTAGAGGAAGAAAAAAAAAGAAAAGGAGAAAATAGAAGGAAATAGTAGGAAAAATTTTGGGCTCTAATTCTCTCCTTTCTTTCCTTCCATAAATGGGAGGATTTGGAGAGAAAGAACTTGGAACTTAATAAATTTTTTATAATACTTATTTTGTCCTTAAATTAAAGAAGTACCAAATTAAAAGGATAAACATATCCTAGGGCATCTTTTGTTTTAACCTTTCATATGTCATCTCCATCTTCATATATCCATTTGCTGCACCTCTACGGAGCTCCATCTCCACAGCTGCACTTTCTTGGAGAAGCAATGGTTGTTCTTGAGAATAGTAAATTATGTTTGAGAGAAAGGTTGAGCACTTGTATATTTTCTCAAAGTAGGGGTGCTATTCTTGAGAAAGTAGGAAATGCTATTCTTGAGAAATAATATTATGTTTGGGAGAAATGTCAAGTACATATATATTCGGAGGAAGAAAATTTCTTGAGAAATGATATAATATCTATTTGAAGGAGACATTAGTATAACTAGAATAAAATTTCTTTCTCCGAATATACATATGCTCGACCTTTCTCCCAAACATAATATCCTTTCTCAAGAATAGCATTTCCTACTTTCTCACGAATAGCACCTCTACTTTAAGAGAATATACATTGTTGCTGGTGGTCCAAACCGAGAACGATTGACACAGCGGTGTGAACGGGGTTCCGTCTGAGTTGTCTTGGTTGGTGTTGGTTACGCTCCACCTTCCACCGGGAAACCTGCGAGCAAGCCTCGCACCACCACTGGGGTAGTGGGGGCCCTCCGACGATCAAGTCAGAGGAGATTGGAGGAGAAGGAGAGATAATAATCGCAAGCAAGAGAGTGCTCTGGAAGATATTGCTTACCCCCCTTCTCCCCCCAGCCGCATATATACCTGGCTGGGGGGTCTCTGAGGGGGGTTTGTCATCGTGGGCGCGGCGGAGTGGCCACTGACATGGCCGTTACAGGACGTCGTGGAGCAGCGCTGGGTACGGCCATGACAGGGCGTAGTGGAGTTCCGCTTTGTACGGCTGACACAGGAGATCGTGGAACAGCATCGGATACAGCCGTTGCAGGGAGTAGTGGAGCAGGAGGCCTCGGCGTGCCTCTGGGAAGCAGCCTGTCGTTATCAAGAGATCTCCGACTCGGGGTCGGAGTGCTGGATCAGGGGGCAGCCGACCCGGGGTCGGGCTGCGGTGCTGAGGATATCCGACTTGGGGTCGGATTGCTAGATTAAGGGGCAGCCGACTCGGGGTCGGGCCGCGAAGCCGAAGATGTCCGACTCGGGGCCGGACTGCTGGATCGAAGGGCAGCCGACTCGAGGTCGGGCTGTGGAGCCGAAGATGTCCGACTCGGGGTCGGATTGCTGGATCAAAGGACAGCCGTAGTCTTCATGGGCGCGCGTGCCGGTCACGTGGAGCATGGCGGCTTAGTTCCCCCGTAACAGTAGCCCCCCACTTCCGAGCCTGGAACCAGAAGGGGAACGGGTGAAGGGAGTGATGCTTCGAGATTGCCGCCATCCCTCGGAGAGGCGCGCGCGCTTCGAGCTCCCCGCCTTCTTTATGGCGTATGGCGGTTGTTGCTGACCTGGCAGTCTGAGGATTTCGGCGGACATCCTTCCTTAATGGTGTCGATTTGCCTTTGGGGCGCGAGCGACCCTTCGGCGGCCAGGCGTCCTCTGGCGTCATCGAGGCATCACCCGCCTTTCCGCCTATTTAACCGGGGGCCCTCCCCCGTCCGTCTTCCTCTTTACAGACATTTTCGAGTTTCCCCTTTGCGCTGCCGTTGTTGCCGTCGGACTGTTCGCTTGCTTCTCCTTTGACGCTCTCGGAGCCGTTCTTCCTTCTCTTCCGGTGAGTTACCCCATTCTTCTACTTAGGGCTCTTCGTACTTTCTCCTTTTGTACTAGTGTACCCCAGTCGTTCCGGTCTTTCCCCCCTTCTTGTCCCCGTCCTGACCGTAGGTTTATTGGCCATTAGGAATGGGCGAAGTGAGAGCAGACCGCATTAAGTCGGAGCTGGTCGCCGAGGACTTAGACAAACTCGTGGCTCGGTACCACCTTCCCGAGGCCTGCAACGTTACGCTCCCGGGGCCTGAGGAGAGGATGTCCCATCCTCCTCCAGGGAAGATCGCCATCAATGAGGGCATTCTCCAGGCCGGGTTCCGCTTTCCCCCTTCGGACTTAGTCGTGCAGGTACTCCGGGGTTTAAGAGTTGCGCCGACGCAACTGGTGCCGAACTCGTGGCGTGCCCTGACGGTCTTCCAGGTTCTCTGCCGCATGCACGAGATTCCCGCCACTCTGAATGTTTTTTGGGAGTTCTACAGCCTGAGTGGCCACCCCCAGGACAAAGGGTGGTGGTGCTTTGCGGCGCGGCGAGGGTGCGGCCTCGTCAAAGAGGCTCCTTCCTCCATTCACGGCTGGAAGGAGCGTTTCTTCTTCATCGATGTAGATCCCTCTTGGGAAATCAGGGCGACCTGGGAGACGCCGATGAAGTCCCCGATCGGCCTATCGAGACTGTCGAGGGAGGAATCCGATGGCTTGGCTGCCTTGAAGGGGTTGGTTGCCGAGGGCCAGCTCCCCCCGGTGGCCCGCCTTATTTCCGAGGATACCTTGGTGAATGTCGGTCTGAGCTCGGTCCCCACCGACCGTGAGCCCGCCACCATTTCTTTTTTGACTCTTTTCTCCTCTTTCGTCTCATTCTTTCCTTCGGTTTCTCAGCCCTCGACCATCTCGTTCTTGTTGCAGAGATTGACGACGTCATGCGGTCGGACAAGGGACCGGCTGTTGGTAGGTCGTCCCTACTGGAAGCGGTCCGGAGGAGGAAACGAGCTCCTCCGAGCGGGGCCCCGCCGGCGAAGAAGTCCCGCAAGGAGGTGCCTCCGACGCCGACCGACGAGTCCGGGCCCACCGATCAGGGAGACGCCGTGGGCACGGACCGGCAGCTGACGCTGTATCAGCCCTCCGGTGGTGAGACTGCCGCTATTCCGGAGGTATCATCCGAGCCCGCTCGAGACGGACGGGTCGGGCGTGATCGGTCCCCGGTCCGGCCTTCGACTCAGCCGGCTCCTGATGATCCGAGGGAGGACGCGCCGAGGCCCCGGCCGAGCGGGGCCCTATCAATTCCTGGAGTGACCCCCGCCCCGAGCACAATCAGCAGGACTCTTTCCCAGGCGATGGATAAGGGTAAGGCTGCAGAACCACCATCCGGCTCCGGGGAGAAATCGGGGTCGGCCTTCACTACCGATGGCGCCCGAAACCTCATCGAAACAGTGCTGCTGGAGAAGGACCGTCGGCGGGTCCGGGAGTTGGGGGTCTCTGACGTCGGGGCTGCCAGCTGTGTCTGTCTCATGTCGGTGAGTGTTCTTCTGGCCGCTTTTCACCATTTATTAGCTCTGTTGTTCTCCGCCTGACGCCCTCACTTTTTCTATCTCTTAGCTCGCCCAGTACATGATCCGTCTAGAGGAGTGCTACAAGGAACAGGCGGGGCTTCTGGCGAAGGCCGAGGACCGACTGAAAGCAGTGGAAGAGGGAGGCCAGGCCGTGGCGGGCAGGACGACCGGGGACCTCGAGGCGAGGCTCCGGGAGGCCGAAGAGCGGGCACTCGGCTTCGCCGCCCTCGAGAAGCAACTGTTGGAAGCTCGGGAGCAACTCAAAGTCGCCTCGGGCCTCGAAAGCAGGGTTAAGAAGGCGGAGGAACGAGCTGAAAAGCAGTCCCGGAAGGTCGCGGACTATCGAGAGAGGTGGGAGAAGGCTCAGCGGTCTGCCGACAGCGCCCGCAACCGAACCCGGTCTCTTGAAGCCAAACTGGGCGAATTGGAGTCAGCCTTGGAGAGGTCCCGCGCGAACGACCAAGAGCTCCGTTCGCGCCTGGAGGAAGCTGAGGCCGCTCGCACTGCTGCCGAGGCGGAGCGTAAGGAGGCTCAGGCTAATCTGCTGAGGGTCTCCTCCGAGGCTGAAGACCGGATTGTGGCGAAGGTCTTGGAGGCTAAGGCTCAGATTACGGAGCGAGCAGAGGCGGCGCTGGCCGAGAAGAGTGCGGAGATCGGGCGCCAGGCGGTACAGGCTTATCGTCAGTCCGCCGAGTTCACCCGTGATATGTTGGAGGCGGTACGGGCCTATCGTCAGTCTGACGAGTTCGTCCATGACGCGTCGGACGCGGGGTCCGAATCCTTCATCTTAGGCTTCGAGGAGGGCCTGGCAAGGGTGTCGGCTAAGTACCCCGAAGTTGACCTGAGTGGGATTTCCCTTCTCGACTCCTCTCCGGTGCCATCGCCTGCTGATTCTCCTACCGCCTCCCTACCCCCTGCGGACGAGCCCGACGCTCCCGACCCGGGGGTTTCTCCAAGCTGACCTCTTGTACCTTTCGTTGTCCTCTTTTTTTGTATGTCGGCATTTTGCCAAATTGTATGGGCCTTGGCCCTGAAACAATGAAAATTAATACAAGTCGAATGTTTCTTCATCTCGCTTTCGTCCTCCTCTTTTTTTTCTTTTTAACTCTTGGCGGCGTCTTGCCGACTCCTGACTCTCGAAGTTCTTCCGGCCCTAAGCCAGGCATCCGAGGGTTAGGCCTCAGGAAATTCTTCCGGCGCTAGGCCAGGCATCCGAGGGTTAGGCCTCAGGAAATTCTTCCGGCACTAAGCCAGGCATCCGAGGGTTAGGCCTCAGGAAATTCTTCCGGCGCTAAGCCAGGTACCCGAGGGTTAGGCCTCAGAAAATTCTTCCGGCGCTAAGCCAGGCATCCGAGGGTTAGGCCTCAGAAAATTCTTCCGGCACTAAGCCAGGCATCCGAGGGTTAGGCCTCAGGAAATTCTTCCGGCGCTAAGCCAGGCATCCGAGGGTTAGGCCTCAGGAAATTCTTCCGGCGCTAAGCCAGGCATCCGAGGGTTAGGCCTCAGAAAATTCTTCCGGTACTAAGCCAGGCATCCGAGGGTTAGGCCTCAGAAAATTCTTCCGGCACTAAGCCAGGCATCCGAGGGTTAGGCCTCAGGAAATTCTTCCGGCACTAAGCCAGGCATCCGAGGGTTAGGCCTCAGAAAATTCTTCCGGCACTAAGCCAGGCATCCGAGGATTAGGCCTCAGGAAATTCTTCCGGCGCTAAGCCAGGCATCCGAGGGTTAGGCCTCAGGAAATTCTTCCGGCGCTAAGCCAGGCATCCGAGGGTTAGGCCTCAGGAAATTCTTCCGGCGCTAAGCCAGGCACCCGAGGGTTAGGCCTCAGGAAATTCTTCCGGCGCTAAGCCAAGCATTCGAGGGTTAGGCCTCAGGAAATTCTTCCGGCACTAAGCCAGGCATCCGAGGGTTAGGCCTCAGGAAATTCTTCCGGCACTAAGCCAGGCATCCGAGGTTAGGCCTCAGGAAATTCCGCTCGTTGGTCGGCCAAGGCTGGCGCAAGCCGAGGCGACCGGTCGGGGCTTCAGGCTAGTCTGGTCCCGGGATGGTCATCGGGTTAGCCTGGCATCCGAGGGCCGAGCCTCGGGAAATTTCGCTCGTTGGTCGGCCAAGGCTGGCGCAAGCCAAGGCGACCGGTCGGGGCTTCAGGCTAGTCTGCTCCCGGGATGATCATCGGGTTAGCCTGGCATCCGAGGGCCGAGCCTCGGGAGATTCCGCTCGTTGGTCGGCCAAGGCTGGCGCAAGCCAAGGCGACCGGTCGGGGCTTCAGGCTAGTCTGCTCCCGGGATGATCATCGGGTTAGCCTGGCATCCGAGGGCCGAGCCTCGGGAGATTCCGCTCGTTGGTCGGCCAAGGCTGGCGCAAGCCGAGGCGACCGGTCGGGGCTTCAGGCTAGTCTGGTCCCGGGATGGTCATCGGGTTAGCCTGGCATCCGAGGGCCGAGCCTCGGGAGATTCCGCTCGTTGGTCGGCCAAGGCTGGCGCAAGCCAAGGCGACCGGTCGGGGCTTCAGGCTAGTCTGCTCCCGGGATGATCATCGGGTTAGCCTGGCATCCGAGGGCCGAGCCTCGGGAGATTCCGCTCGTTGGTCGGCCAAGGCTGGCGCAAGCCAAGGCGACCGGTCGGGGCTTCAGGCTAGTCTGCTCCCGGGATGATCATCGGGTTAGCCTGGCATCCGAGGGCCGTGCCTCGGGAAATTCCGCTCGTTGGCCATGCGCCTATCGCTTGCAGCCCGACGGGGTTTCTCCGTGGCCAGCTGCGATCGTGTTTCTCCTCTTCTCCAAGCGTTGCCTGGGGAACACCAGAAGGGCATTAAACGCTAATTGATGCGTTACCTGGGAAATCGGATCGCCAGTTGCTGCTTGCGAGGAGTGTCAGTTAAGCGGCCGCGATGCGTGCGTTCTTCGAGGCGGATGCGGCCTGGGCGCGGGCGGAGATACGTGGACCGAGGGGTACAGGGCACCCGGAGTGTCCTGCACAAAAAATGCGATTAAGGAGAATGACGCTTAGGAAATCGCGGGAAGATACGCCTTGAGAGCCGGATCGGCTCTGGATTCAATGCGCCCGCATTTATTGGAGCCACCCGTATCGGAACGACCGGGGGGCCGCAGTTTGGCTATAAATATAGGTGCAGGTGCGATGGAGCCTGCCAAGCCGGAGCTGTTCAAGTTGCCATGGATCGTGGACCTTCTCTCTGGCGCATGGCTGAGAGACTCCTGCCGAAGGAACGGGAGGCGCGCCCCTCGCGACTTCAACCAACTAGCCGTTTCATCTGGGATCAGCAAGGAGGGTCTCCCCGGCGGAACTCCCCTCTAGGCGTTTCATCCGGGATCACATCTCCCCTCCTTGAAGTTCAGCCTCCCGATTGAGCTCTGCACCAGACGCCTGATCCGGGACCGCGCCTCCATATGCTCTTTCCCCTCGTATTCCTTCTCTCCCCTAACACTGGGGAGGACCGGAATATCCCTTGGAGGTGGCGTTCCTCTGGAGGCAGCGGGAGCTTCATCGGCGGCGGCTCCTCATCCTCTTCGTGGGGCGTGGATGGCGCCTCCGGTTGGAGGCAGTGTGGACTTCTCCTTCGTCCACTTCTTCTTCATCCGCGCCGGCTCTTCGTCTCTTTCGTGAGACGCCGATGGCGCCTCCGGTTGGAAGCACCCACTTCCGACGGGATTGCAACCGCTTCAGATGGAGGTTTCGGGATCCCAGATCTTCAGCTCCTCGGAGTCTCCACCTCTTCTTTACTTTCTTTACACCCTAATTCCCCCTGGGAATTCCTTGTAATCACACGAGCACGCCGTTGTAACCAGAAATTATTGAAATGCAAAGCGTTATACATTTTTGAACTGTCTTTCTGGCATCGTCGTTCTACTGGTAATACATCCGCAGGTTAGCGGAATTCCAGCTCCTTAGAATTTCTCGACCATCTAGGGCCTCCAGCTGGTAGGAGCCAGGTCGGTTTACCCAACGAACCTTATATGGGCCTTCCCAATTTGGCGCTAGCTTCCCACCTTCCGCAGGTCGAGATGCTTTAGCTCGCCTTAGCACCAGATCTCCGATTCTGAAAAGCTTCGGTCGGACCTTGGAGTTGTAATATCGGGCCACCCTCCGCTGATACATCGCCATCCGAACCTGCGCCATTTCCCTCGCTTCTTCCAAGAGATCCAGGTTCCCTCGGAGTTGTTCCGAATTGGCCTCGGGTCGGTGCGCGGCCACCCGAGGTGAGGGGAGTCCGAGCTCCACGGGGACAACGGCTTCCGTGCCATAGGTTAGGCTGAAAGGCGTCTCCCCGGTAGGGGTCCGATGCGTGGTCCGATACGCCCAAAGGACATTCTCGAGTTCTTCGACCCAAGCTTGCCCCGTCCGACCGATTCGCGCTTTGATTCCTTGGAGGATTGTCCGATTTGTGACCTCGGCCTCGCCGTTGGTTTGGGGATGCGACACAGATGTGAACCGATGCTCGATCCCGAACTCCTCGCAGAAGTCACGGAAATGCTTGTTGTCGAACTGTCGCCCATTATCCGAGATGAGGACCCGAGGTACCCCAAATCGGACAATGATGTTCTTCTTCACGAACTTCCGGACTTGCACCTCCGTGATAGTGGCCAGCGGCTCTGCCTCCACCCACTTGGTGAAGTAGTCGATTGCAACAATCAAAAATTTCCGCTGAGCTGAAGCGACAGGGAATGGTCCGAGGATATCCATTCCCCACTGGGCGAAGGGCCAGGGTGCAGTGATTGGTGCCAAGGGGACAGAAGGGACTCTCTGGACGTTGGCGTGGCGCTGGCAGGCGTCACATTTCCGCACATGATCCTTTGAGTCCTCCAACAAGGTAGGCCAATAATAGCCTTGCCTCATGATCTTATGCGCCAAGGACCTAGCCCCCAGGTGCGATCCGCAGATGCCTTCGTGGACTTCGCTGAGGGCGTAGGCCGCTTCCGAGGGGCGGAGGCACCTCAAGAGGGGGGCGGTGAACGAGGTCCGATACAGCCTCCCTTCATAGAGTACGTAGTGGGCGGACTTCATGACGAGTCGCCGAGCTTGATCTTCGTCCTCTGGGAGGATTCCTTCGGCGAGGTAGGCGACGAGCGGGTCCATCCAAGATGGCTCCGGATCAATCGCCATCACCGCTCCGGCCTCGCCGATGCTCGGGGCATCCAGGGTCTCCAGGTAGATCGCCCTCGACAAGTTGTGCGCGTCTGCGCCCACCAAGCGGGACAGCCTGTCGGCCCTGGCATTTTCGCTTCTTGGGACCTGCTGAATGTCAACACTGCCGAGGTCGGGAATGAGTGCTTGCACCTTCCAGACATAGCTCTGCATGGTCGGGCTCCGAGCCTCGAACTCCCCTCGGACCTGCCCGACCACCAGCTGGGAGTCGGTGAAGACCTTCAAACGCCGGATGCCGAGCTCCTTGGTGAGTTTGAGTCCTGTGACTAGGGCCTCGTATTCCGCCTCGTTGTTGGTCACTGGAAATCCGAACCTCAAGGCATACTCGGCTATCACTCCATCGGGACTGATAAGGACCAGCCCGGCCCCTCCACCTTCGGGGTTCGACGACCCATCAATGTGAAGCGTCCAGATTGGGAGGTCGAGGCTGGGTGTTTCCGGCGGCCTAGGTTCCGCCTCCTGCACAGTGCACTCAGCGAGGAAGTCCGCGAGCACCTGGGCCTTGATGGCGGGTCGGGGCTGGTAGCGGATGTCGAACTCACCAAGTTCTACTGCCCACTTCACCAGTCGTCCCGCATTCTCAGGATTGCTGAGGATCTGCCGCAGTGGTTGATCGGTCAAGAGGGTGACAGGATGAGCCTGGAAATAGGGGCGAAGCCTCCTGGCCGCAGTGAGCAGCGCGAAGGCGATCTTTTCCGCCTTCGCATACCGCGTCTCGGCATCCCGTAGGACCCGGCTGATGTAGTACACAGGCTTCTGGAGCTTTGCCTCTTCCCGAACCAGTACTGCGCTGACTGCGGTTGGGGAGACCGCCAGATAGAGGTAGAGCATCTCCCCCTCTTGCGGCTTGGACAGCAGGGGAGGAGACGCCAAGTACTCCTTGAGTTGGTCGAATGCCACTTGACATTCGGCCGTCCAAAGGAAGTCTTTCGAACGCTTCAACACCTTGAAGAACGGTTGGCAGCGTTCGGCCGATTTTGCCACAAATCGTCCGAGCGCGGCGATCCTTCCAGCGAGCTCCTGAACCTCCTTCACTTTGGTCGGAGGGGACATATCTTGGATGGCCTTGATTTTGTCCGGGTTGGCCTCGATCCCCCGCTGGTTGACAATGAAACCGAGGAACCTCCCGGCCGAAGCACCAAAGGCGCACTTCGCTGGGTTCAGCTTCACGCGAAACTTCCGCAAGATGGCGAAAGTCTCCTCCAGATCCGCAATGTGCTGGTCTGCATGGCGACTCTTCACCAGCATATCGTCCACGTACACCTCCATGTTCCGGCCAATCTGCTCCTTGAAGATTTTATTGACGAGGCGCTGGTAAGTGGCGCCAGCATTCTTCAGACCAAAGGGCATTACCTTGTAACAGTACAGCCCCCGGTCTGTTATAAAGGCAGCTTTCTCCTCGTCCTGTGGAGCCATCATTATTTGGTTGTAGCCGGAGAAGGCGTCCATGAAAGACAGCAGCTGATAGCCGGAAGTCGCGTCGACCAGTTGGTCTATCCGTGGAAGCGGAAAGCTATCCTTGGGGCACGCCTTGTTCAGGTCGGTGTAGTCGACGCACATCCTCCACTTCCCGCTCGCCTTCCGGACAAGTACGACGTTTGCCAGCCACTCGGGGTAGCTCACCTCCCTTATGAAGCCTGCATCCAAGAGTTTGTCTACCTCCTGGTCGACCACCCGGATCCGATCCGGGGCACAGTGTCTCTTCTTCTGCTTTACTGGTCGGTGGGTCGGGTCGACGTTGAGGGCGTGAGAAATGACCTCCGGGTCGATCCCGGGTACATCGGCCGCCGACCAGGCAAATACATCAGCATTGGCTCGGAGGAATTCCACTAACCTGAGCCGAGCTTCCGAGTCGAGGTTGGCACCGACCCGGACCGTACGGTCCGGGCGACCCTCCTCAAGGGGAACTTCGATCACACCCTCGGCCGGCTCCCCGTGCCGCAAAGCCACCTCGTCTCTGGCGTCAAGGGACTCGACGCTTAGGGCCTCCACGGGCTTCTTCCCTTTGAGAGTTGCTAGGAAACATTGCCGTGCGGTCGGTTGGTCACCTCAGACCTCTCCAATCCCGGCCGCCGTGGGGAACCGCATTAGCAAATGGTATGTAGAGACTACCGCGCGAAGGGCGTTCAGTCCGGGTCGTCCGAGGATAGCATTGTAGGCCGAGGGAACACGGACGACCAAGAACCCGAGCCGCACCGTGGCTTCTGCGGGTGCAACGCCCGCAGTCACAGGCAGCTCAACGACACCTTCGGCCGAGATAGCGTCTCCAGTGAATCCTATGAGGGGGGTGGATGTTTTGTGCAACACTTGTCGGGACAAGCTCATCTTTTGGAAGGCCTCGTAAAACAAAATATCAGCTGAGCTTCCACTATCCACAAGAACACGCCTTACATCATAGTTCGCCATAGTGAGGGAGATCACCATGGCATCATCATGGGGGGTCTGAACCCCCTTTATATCCTCATCACAAGAAGTGATTACATTTCCGACCCGCTGCCTCTTCGCGACGGCCACCCCTGATGCTTCCACCGAGCCCCCTGCGTTCCTCACAGGCCGAGAGCAGCCCCCAGTGATGGTGTGGATCACGCCCGCGACGGGTCGATTCTGCTCCCGAGGCTCCTGAGGGGCCGGGTCGGCCGAGCGCGGGTCTGCGGGGGGACGTCGGTCGTTTACATATCGACCGAGACGCCCTCGGCGGATGAGAGCCTCGATCTCGTCCCGAAGCTGGAAGCAGTCTTCGGTGTCGTGGCCGTGGTCTCGGTGGTACTCACAGTACGCTCGAGAGGGCCTCCTCCCAGGGATTTTCTTCATCTGCCTCGGGACCGGGAGGTTCTCCCGCCCCTTGACCTCCATAAGGATCTGGGCCCGGGGGGCCAGGAGTGGGGTGTACTGGTTGAAGCGTCGGTGCGGAGAACGAGGGCGTGGGGCGCCGTGGTTCCTCGCCGGTGACGGGCTTCTGCGCCGATGTTGAGGCGTCGGGCTCCTCCTCTGGGGTGCCTCTTTTCGCCTTTTCTTTCCGAGCTTTAGAGGGGCCTCGGCGGCCTCCTTGTTCCGGTGGGCGGCTGCCTCCTCGGCGTCTGCATACTGGTTCGCCCGAGACAACAGCTCCGGGAAGCTCCGCGGCAGGCGTTTGTCCAGGAAGAAGGTGAGTCTGCCCTTCCGGAAGCCACGCTTCAGGGCTGAGAGAGCCACCTCCTGGCTCAGGTTCCGGACCTCCAATGTAGCCTTGTTGAAGCGGGTAAGGTAATCCCGCAGGCTTTCTCCCTCGTTTTGCCGGACATCAAAGAGGGAGTCGGAAACCAATCGCCGCCGGCTACTGACGGCGAAATGGCTGATGAAGAGGCGAGTGAACTGGTCAAAGGACTGGATAGAGTCAGCCTCCAGGCCGGCGAACCACGCCCTGGCTGGGCCACGGAGGGTCGCCGGGAAGGCCTTGCAGAGGAGGGGATCTGATGCTCCATGGAGGAGCATAAGAGTCCTGAAACTCTCCACGTGATCCCGCGGGTCCGCCGCCCCGTCATAGGGCTCGATCGCCGGCATTTTGAATCCCGGCGGATTTGGGGTCCGCAGGATCCTCGAGGCAAGCGCCGATTGGGAGGAGATCTCCAAGTCGGCGAAGAGATCTTTGGAGTGGCCCTTCAGGACCTGGAGTTGTCTGTGGAGATCGTCCACCCGCCGGTCCAGGGAGCGCGACCGGTGGGTGGGAGACAAGGAGCGGCGCGAGGGGGACCGACTGGAGTGCGGGCCCCTCGAGGACTGGGGGGTCGGAGAACGCGCCCGGGTCCGCCTCTCGTACCCCGCGCAGCTTCGATGAGAAGGTCCTGGCAGAATGGACCGTGCTCGAGAACCTTCCTCGCGCCGGCGCTCCTCCCCATGGGAGAGGAAGGAGCGCGGGTTGAGGAAGACAGGTGAGCGCTCGGGGGGCAGCGGCTCCTGGGCCCGCTGTGGCGCTCGAGACATCACATCCTGCAGGTTCTGCACTACCTCCGCGAGGGTGCGAACCTGCTGGGCTAACTGGTCGAACTGAGCGGCTTCGACCATCTGAATGGGGGGTGGAATGGTGGAGTGTTGCTGAGAATGTGTTGGAGACGCAGCGGCCTCCCGGCCGGAGGCGCGAGAGGCCCCGCGACCGGAGGTATTGGAAGCTCCACGACCACCTCGCCGTGCCATTACGATCGCTCTGAGATCAGGCCCTTCCTCTAGCGCCAACTGTTGCTGGTGGTCCAAACCGAGAACGATTGACACAGCGGTGTGAACGGGGTTCCGTCTGAGTTGTCTTGGTTGGTGTTGGTTACGCTCCACCTTCCACCGGGAAACCTGCGAGCAAGCCTCGCACCACCACTGGGGTAGTGGGGGCCCTCCGACGATCAAGTCAGAGGAGATTGGAGGAGAAGGAGAGATAATAATCGCAAGCAAGAGAGTGCTCTGGAAGATATTGCTTACCCCCCCTTCTCCCCCCAGCCGCATATATACCTGGCTGGGGGGTCTCTGAGGGGGGTTTGTCATCGTGGGCGCGGCGGAGTGGCCACTGACATGGCCGTTACAGGACGTCGTGGAGCAGCGCTGGGTACGGCCATGACAGGGCGTAGTGGAGTTCCGCTTTGTACGGCTGACACAGGAGATCGTGGAACAGCATCGGATACAGCCGTTGCAGGGAGTAGTGGAGCAGGAGGCCTCGGCGTGCCTCTGGGAAGCAGCCTGTCGTTATCAAGAGATCTCCGACTCGGGGTCGGAGTGCTGGATCAGGGGGCAGCCGACCCGGGGTCGGGCTGCGGTGCTGAGGATATCCGACTTGGGGTCGGATTGCTAGATTAAGGGGCAGCCGACTCGGGGTCGGGCCGCGAAGCCGAAGATGTCCGACTCGGGGCCGGACTGCTGGATCGAAGGGCAGCCGACTCGAGGTCGGGCTGTGGAGCCGAAGATGTCCGACTCGGGGTCGGATTGCTGGATCAAAGGACAGCCGTAGTCTTCATGGGCGCGCGTGCCGGTCACGTGGAGCATGGCGGCTTAGTTCCCCCGTAACATACATGTACCCGACTTTTCTCCCAAATATAATTTACTATTCTCAAGAACAACCGTTGCTCCTCCAAGAAAGTGCAGCTGTGGAGATGAAGCTCCGTAGAGGTGTAGCAGATGGATATATGAAGATGACATATGAAAGGTTAAAACAAAAGATTCCCCAGAATATATTTATCCTTTTAATTTGGTACTTCTTTAATTTAAAGATAAAATAGGTATTATAAAAAATTTATTAAGTTTCAATTTCTTTCTTTCCAAATCCTCCCAGAGAAAAGAAATGAGCGAATTTGAGCTCAAAATTTTTTCTCCTATTCTCTCCTTTTTTTTTCCTTTCCCTCCACTAAAAAAACTCCCAAACATCAAAATTTTTAACTTTTCCTTCCATTTCATTCATTTCTTCTCAATTCCAAGTTTTCAAACGGAGCCTAAAGGGTTTGTTGTGAGGACAGTAGGATGCTGCTGCCGAGGCAGCAACCCACATTGGTACGATGACGAGGAAGGGTGGGCTGGGTTATGGTGAGACGGATGCATTGGAAGCTCTTGTGGTCCAGGCAGCAAAGCTGATTGATCAGCATTTGATGCATGTAATCCACCATGGATATCGATTCAAGGATCATAGCCTCGCAATCAAAAGGTAATTACTTCTTGGGCAGGGCAACTTCGTCCAGTACTTGATGGATATTGTAGGCCCTGAGCTGTCGGAGGCAGCAAACACCATCAGCTCATTCCAGTTGGCAGGGCTGCTCGAGACTGCAATCCGGGCATCCAATGCACAATATGATGATCGTGATATCCTTGACCTTGTTGAAGGTCAAAATGATGGAGCACAAGGACAGGGATAGAGGATGGGAAGTGTTCTCAATGGAATACGATTTGAGGGTGCCACTGGACACTGTGTTTACAGCATCTGTCATGAAGGGGTACCTCAAAATTTTCAATTACCTGTGGAAGCTTAAACGGGTTGAGCATGCTTTGGTTGGAGTGTGGAAGACAATGAAACCCAAGTGCATAATTTCCTGTGCAACAGCTAAAGAAGGTGCGGTCAGAATGCAATTTGTCTCCATGCTGCGAAGGTGCCAAGTTATCTGGATGGTGCGGTCATAATGATGAAAAATAAATCACTTATTTTAGCTTTTTGACCTCATATTATAGGTTGGATCTTAAAAGATATGAAAAATCACCCTCATCATAAATATGGCTTTCCAACAAAATTTCTATGTATGTATCATATCAAGTATGAAATTTTGTTTGCTCACGTTTGATTATCCATGTCTCTCCTCCTACTAGATTTGGAATCGTATATTTAACATACCCATATGATGAAGTCCTTAGATATCATGTTAACAAAGTGCTTCAAATCAGTGCTAACCAACTCGAACCAATTTTGAAAAATATTGAATATTGCTAATTGTTTGTTGACATGTACAAAATAAGACAAACCTTTAAAAAAATTTATATCAAGATTTGCAGTACCGATGCATATCGTCTTGTTCAACATATTTCGTACCGTATCGATACTAGATCAAAACTTGATCCCCGATATGTGTGAGTGTTGATATGCCAAGCTGACCTCCATATCGGGCAAATCAACATCATATCCGATGTACTAACATAATATCAACATCGTATCAATACGAGATATGGTACCAAAATTATGAACCTTGATTTCCATATTGAACTTTGGACACGTAATTGTTTCGAATAAAGCCTCTTTAGAAAAAGGATATTTTATCTTAACCTGTTCTAGTCCCCTTATGAAACTTACATTATTGGATTAGCCACACACTTCACATATTTCTAGCAACTCACATAGCATCATCAAATGATACAAATCTTGGATAAGAATCTAGAATGCACTATAATGCCCTTATTTTTGATACTTTTCTCTGCCAATTCTAGGATTCCTTGAACAATGTGATAGCTCACACCGGGTAAATCATAAATAAACACTTCTTTTTCCTAATTGATGCACCTCAATTAGGAAACCTCTTCAATGAGGATACCTCTTGAATGTGATATCTCACATTGGACAAATTATAAATAAACACTTCTATTTCCTAATTGATGCATCTTGGTATTACAAACATGGACAAACTAGGAGGAACCTCTTAAATAATTTCAATCAATATTTTATAGTACCGATGCATATCATCCCGTACGAAGTATACTATACTAAATCAAAACTCGGTACTGGGTGTGAATGGAGTGTTCATATGGCCAAACTGACTCCTATATCGGACGAACAAACCTTGCATTGAGCGTACCAACACTGTACTAATATGGCACAAGATCTAGTATCAAGATTGCGAACCTTGATTTCAATATTGAACCTTAGAAATATAATAATTCCGAATAAAGTCTCTTCAGAAAGAGGATATTTGGTCTCATGTTAGCCTATTCTAGTCCTCTTATGAAACTTACATTATTAGATTAGCCATGCACTTCATAAATTTCTAGCAACTCACATGGCATCATCAAATGATACAAATCTTGGACACAAATCTATAATGCACTACAATGCCCTTATTGATGATCTTTTCTTCGTCGACATCCAGTATTCCTTGAACAATATGATATCTCACACAAGGCAAATCGTAAATAAACACTTTTCCTAATAGATGCACCTCAAATTTTACAAAAAGAAAGATTAAATAGCAGTATACAAAGAAAAGGATTTTGCTCCTTTTAGTGTGCCTATATTTATTTCTAGAGCAATGTCACCATGATAGACATCATATTTAATAAACAAGCTTCACAACTTCACCATCTAAACAAAAATCATCACATGTTTGGTGTTCTCCACAAGCCATGACATTATAATCCCTTCCAAATAGGGATGCTCTAAGGGCTGTTATATCGCAATGCTTGTCATCACACCACTATTTGCATCCAATAAAAACTTGAAAAGTTTATAGAAGTTTCACTACTAATTCGTGATTTTGTTATAGATTTAAACTTTGGAGCCCAGAAAATGTGATATAACCTAACAATTTAGGATGAGGCTACCGGAGTAGTTAAATTCCAAAATTTTGCCTAGATGATGGCATTAATATTTTTTTTGTTCTCCAATTGATCACAAAAGCAGGTTGCTTCTCATTTAGAAAATCTTGTTCGGTTCCTTATTCCAAATGGTCAAAAACGATCAACTTCACTAATGAGATCCAAATCATTTCCCTAATATTACAGCCTTGATATATTTTTACTAACAGGATAGGACTTCAATAAGTTGGCCACCGTAGAATATGTAAGCATTTTGAGACTAGCAAATAACATTTTTCTTTAGCTCTTTGTGGAAGAAAAAGAATCAAACATTAGGGGCTCGTTTGATTCGCAGGAAAAGAAAGAAAAAAAATGTGGTCAACAAAAAAATAATGAAATGCCTCTCGTTTGGTTAGAATTTTCAAAAAAGAGATATGAAAAAGTTGTATTTCCATAAGAATATAATTCTCATATTTGATTGAAAATTTTTTTTCTATGAGAAAAATGTGAAAGTTACTTTTCCATGAGCAGGAAATCACTCCATTTTTATTTTTTTCCAAAAAACCCTTTAGCATTAAAGAGGTATTAAATACCTAATTTTAATTAAGGATATCATAGAAATTACACATAACTTTTTAAGAAAAGTGGATGGTCAACCAAACATAAGCATTTTGGAAATCTATCACATTCCTATGGTCAACCAAATATGCCAAAAGTATTTTTCCAGGCATGCTCTTCCTAGGAATCTACTTTTCAGAAATCATATTCCTAGAAAGGAAAATTCTTTCCGCGAACCAAAACGAGCCCTAAGAGAGGGAAAGCTAAATATAAAGACACAATAAGCAAGAGAGAGCAAGAAAACCAGCATTGTTTCCCACTTTGTGAGAATTAGGAATTGTAAGTCCCAATAAATTAAATCAGAAACACTAGTAGAAGGAAAAGGCAGAAAACTAATATCCATTTAAAGATTTGAATGTGTTTATCAAAGTCACATGAAAATTATAATCAAACACATCCTCGAAGTTCGCAGCAGCATTTGCAGGCTGAACAATGATTACACTATGTTTAAAGTTCAGGCATTTCCTACTATCAAAAAATCATACTGCGTAAATAGACTCAGATGATTCTTGACTTCTAGAAAAGGAAAACAGAAGTCTTGCCAGAATGATCAGATTCCAAAGCCAAAGAGTGCTCTTATCTTGTTAAAGATGAGCTGTCTCCATCCCCTCTCGGTGTTCTCCACCACTGTAGCATTCCCATACCTGCAAGAGCGTCTAGCTACTAAGTTCAAACAAACAAACATACAGATAGCAATAAATCAATAGTTTGCATTATCTTAGTTGCTTCTTTTTTTTTTTTTGGCTGAAACAAAAGGGGGTAGGGGGAGGAAGGGACAAGCCCACCCCCACGTAGCAGCCTCCATTGGGCTCCCACCCGCCAGAAGAACGTTCGATGCGGGTTGACACCAAAGCTACCAGTAGACCAATAAATGCTCCTAGACCCCAAATCCAAGCAGTGTCACCACATTTTAATCGACGCGCGGGACGATTCGAACTTCAAACCCTGCGGTTCGAAGACTACGCCCAGTTCCACTGAGCTACCACCTTGGTAGCAGTTTCTGTTTTTTTATAAAATGGAAAAAAAACCCTTACTTGTCCTCCTCTGGCACCTCAGTCTGCGTCAGTTTTACAATGGTGACTCCTTGCTCCGGCTCATCAAATATGAGCCGCACCTGCATTCCAAGAATAGAAACCAATGAAAAGATCCAATTAGCAAGAACCGGTTCGGTTCAAAGAAAAAATAAAGAAAAGGGATTCAAGATCGTTGATGTACACACCGTCGAATGGATCCCTTCAGCCCAGCTCCCAGACCTCCATTTCTGAACAATAAGCTTCCCGTCCTGCAATTCCTCGTTCACTCCAGTGATCGAGCCATCAAAGAGACTGAATTGCCCTCCAACCTCCTTGCTGATCCTTGCATTGCTCTGAGTGAATCCCTTCCACCGGTTCTCGTCCATCAAGATCTCATACAGATCGCACGCCCTACAATTAAACTTCTCCGTCAGAGTTATCGTCCTGAAGCCCTCCTTCACCTTATTCTCCTTCTTTGCTTCCGCCGCCGCCCCCGCCGCCGCATTCCTTGACGCAGGAGCCGCCGGGACAGCCTTCCCACCCGCCGCCGGGGCCTTCCCGGCGTCTGACGGCGCCTTCTTGACCTCGATCTCGTCCTTCACCGGCCCGCCCTTCGCCATTGCTTGAACGTAAGCCCGGATCTTCTCGAGCACCAGCGGCTTGCCCTTGGCGATGAAGGTGTCCTTGATCCGGCGGCCGACGGGGCCGTCATCGTCGCGGACGGTGATCTTGACCTCGGGGTCCTCCCCGGCGTTCTCATCTGCGAGGTAGGGGACCTCGAGGGAGCCGGAGACCTTGAGGAGCGAGGGGCCGTCGGCAGAGTCGCGGGCCTCGCCCTCCCAGGAGAGGGAGAGGGAGAGCTCGTACCCAGGGATGATCTTGCCCTTGCGGACGTTGACGTAGGCCTCGCCGTCGACGCGGTCGACGGTCTTGGTGCGGATGGCGAGGCCGCCCTCGTCGTCGAGGATGGTGAGGTTGGAGAGGAGGGAGGAGAGGAGGGAGCGCGACCACTCAAAGCAGTCCCGCTCCACCCAATGCCAGTTGTGGACGTTTGTGCCGTCCGGCCGGTCCTCCACAATCCACCGCTTGTCGCCCTCGCCGAACTTCGCCATGGCCGCTAGCTTGCTAGGATTTCGACGGAGTCGCTAAGAGAGCAAGAATTTGGCACAGAACGACGAAGGCCAGGTGTTCGATAAAAAAATCGAAAGGAATAGGAGAGGAGAAGAGAAAGTATGAGGATGGAGGCGGGGGGTTTGGGGGGAAGTGGGGAGGAGGAATTCTGGATGCTTCGGTTCAGAAAAGACTGGAGAATGCGCTGTTTTTTTTATGATAAAAGGGCGTGAGCTAAAGTAAGGGTGCAAATGGGTCGGATCGGGTCGGGTCCTAGGTGACCCCGATCCGACCCGGTTTTTTGTTCGGGTTCCAATTTTGGACCCGGACCCGACCCGGTTGAAGATCGGGTTGGGTCGGGTCGGGTCCGAGTCGGGTTCGGGTCGGGTCCGGGTCTGATTCGGGTCGGGTCCGGGTCCGATCGGGTCCAATTTTTTGTGCTTTTGGGAAAAAATTTGGGCAAATCTAATTTGGTCATATCATAATTATGAGGTGCTGGGTGACCCATGACTTGAAAGACTTTGCAATTGAGCTCCAGTCAGAACAGATGACCCATGACTTACTAACTAAGTCGGTCTACAAGCCAAATTTCATATCACACTATTTTTTATCTATATGACTGATCGGACGGAACTCGGTGTCTCCCAGCTCCCCTCTCACGAGGACAAAAAAATCCAAGACCTTCTTCCAAAATCCAATTCCATTACAGAAAACTGGCACATGACCCATATTCAGTTGCAGTGTTCCCTCACTTTCTCCCTTCAAAAGTTAAAAGAAACAAAAACCAAAAAACAGAAGGAAAAAAAAAAAGGCAGCTACCGAGACACCAGAGGTCTCAACAGTGTAATAGATCGAGAGAGAATCCTGACGGGCCGACGTTCCTTTGGATTCTGTGAACCTATGCTTGTTGCTAACTTGCTATCCTCCCATACTGACCAACAGTACCACAACCCACGCCAAAAAAAAAAAGAAAAAAAAAAAGAAAAGAAAAAACTTTCTTTTGCTTTTCCTCTCTCTCTCTTCGGGTCCATTCGGGTCGGGTCGGGTCCGTTTGGTAAACCCAGACCCGACCCAGAAAATGATTCGGGTTCAATTTTAGGACCCGACCCGGACCCGCGGGTCCTAAAATTCGGGTCGGGTCGGGTCTACGCGGGTCGGGTCGGGTCGGGTCACGGGTGACCCGACCCATTTGCAGCCTTAAGCTAAAGCGGTCTTAATGCTTCCAAAGCGAAAAAAAAAAAGTGGTCTTAATGCTTTCTGGACGTCCGTGTAGAAATTCTTGTATATAGGAATACGGATCCACCGTCAATTTCGGTACGTCGATCGCTTGGAGCTACTTTCGGAATCGGGTCCAGTTCAAGCTGCATCTGAGCCAAATTGGCTCGGTTTCTTTCTGTTTTTCTTTTTTTTTCCGCCTGGCTAAAGGCTCGGATTTTTTATTTAGAGCAGATTTTTTAAAATTTTTAAACATTATATGTTGCTAGGCGTTCATATAAATAAACGTAAGATATATAATTTTTATATTTTTATATTTTTATTTTATAAGTAAGGAAAAGTGGTAGCGGTCTCATTTACATGATAAGTAAACAAAATAGAAACCTACTTGACTGTTGTTTTATATTTTTTTATAACAAAAAAAACATATTTGGAAAGCCAAAATAAAAAAATGTTTTACAATACTTTTTTAATGATAAATGTTAGGCATGTAGCTGCTGATGATTATTAGATGGAGGATACATGATGTGAGATACACCACGAATTACAGTATCGATTTTATGTCGTCCATCTCGTAGATATCTATTGATCAAGGATATTGTAGCCATTGTTTTCATTATTAACAAAAAAGACCACTTTTGATTGGAAAAACAGTGAGATAGAAGAGGCGGGCAAAAGGAAAAAAAAAAGAACTTCTTTGGTATAGTAAATAGGGATGGAGGTAACAAGGTAGCAGTCATTGAGGATCGAAGAAAAAAATAAATCTCTAGTGTTGATATGCCATTTGATTTTATGGCTCAAAAAAATTACTTTTAAAAATAATAATAATAATAAATACTTCTTTATTTTCATAAATTATGAAAGTTATTTTTAAAAATAAAAAATAAAAATAAGCAAACCAAATATGTCTCTTGCATCATATTTCATATTTTTGCTTTTAAAAATAAAAAGGGGAAAAGGTGATACCCAATAGAGCCTAATATAAGTCAATTACAATTAAAATATAAAATAAAAACAATTTAAATTAATATTTATTTAAAATATTGTTTTACTGGAAATAAATAATTTATATTGTAATGGATTATTCTGTAAAAGTCTATTATGTGTATTGGCAAATAATGAGATGCACACCAATAAAAAATCTTCACAAGAACAGTTGTATAAGTCATTAAATTATATTAACATAAAAATAAAATTAAATAAATATAATAACCATGAAAGAGGTCAACTAAGATATCAATTGCATACATTAAATACAAAACAAAATTATAAGCAATATGAAATGTTTAATCCATTATTTGCTAGTATATATACAGTACCAATAATCCATTATAATATATACTACTTGATATTTCTAGTAAAATAATATTTTTAAATAAGTGATAAAAATCAAAAAAAGAAAACATATATAAGAAAATAAAAAAATAAAATAATGATATGAAGCAAAAGATAAAATATAACAATTATAAAAATTAGACAAATTTGGATAAACTTTGAAAAATCTAATTTAATGACCATTTAAATATTGTAGCAGCTCTTACTTACAGGTTCTTTATATCAAATGAACCATAGTGATCATTTTTAAAAATTGGTGTTATCCCTTAACCAAACATTCAAATATTAATATAAAGTTGATTTCATTCTCACATACATATGTATATAGTTAAATTAAATATTACAATAAAATTGTCATTAATTTTTCCTTGCATTCCTTCATTTTACACCCAAACAATATAATTGAAATTGTAATCCGGATTCCAAATCTTTCATTCCCATTTTTTTCTATTCTCTTGATGCAGGTAACATTCAACTTCCTAAAGTCACCATTAATGCATTAGTGCCTGCTCCACCAACACAGTTCTCTTCTTTCTCCTTCATCAACTTTTCTTCTTAATTACTTGGAAACGAAGGGAGGGATCAGATGATCTCGGCCGTCCATGCCTCTATTCCTATTGGCGAAGACAAAAGAAAAGCTTCCTCGCGGGAACGCGGGAACGGGCACCCAGGCCTAGTGCGCCCCCGCCTCCGTGGACGGTGGGTTCGGATGACCACCGGTAGGAATCCTCCGCGGTTCAAGAGAACGGCGAGGAAGCTCGGCAAGAAGGCCACGGCGATCAAGGCGGGAGCCACCGGCGCCGGCGTCCGAGTCGGAATCACAGCGCCGCCCACCGCTCCACCGCCTCCGGGGGCGAGTCTCGTTACCCGACCTCGTTCTCTCCCGGCCCCGGCGGCGATTTTGCCGCAAGATTTCTTTTTAGTTGACTCCCTCGACCTCGCCCATCGCCTCCTCGGCAAGTTCCTTCGACGAGACGAAGTCGTTCTCCAAATCACCGAGGTATATCTCTCTCGTTCACCCCTGTTACGAAACCCTAATTGCTTTCTGAGCTAATAGTGGAAGAAAAAGTTTCGATTTTTCTATTGATTAGGCCTTCGATGCTTCTGAATTCTGAATTGTAGGTGGAGGCCTACAGGCCGGATGATTCGGCATGCCATGGTCGATTCGGCATTACAATGCGGACAGCACCAGTTGTAAGTTCTAATTTTCCCCTCATGTTCTATTTACCTGTAAAATTATCATAATATTTTTTAGAGATCATTCTTACTGTATTTAAATATATAACATATAATCTAATTCAGCTTTCTCCAAAAAAAAATCCTTCTTTTCTTAAACTTTTCTTAAGTTTCTGTTATGCTTCTCCAAAAGAACTTCTTTTTTGATGTTTAAGTTGTATGTTTAGATTTTAATGAATGGATGGGTGTTTTGGTGGGGTAGTTTGGGCCGGGAGGGCATGCGTATGTGTATCTGTGCTATGGCCTCCACGTGATGCTCAACATTGTGGCGGATAAGCAAGGAGTGGGTGCTGCAGTTTTGATTCGTTCGTGTTCTCCTGTCAGTGGTACGTGGAAACGTAATTGTGTCAAGTAGTTTCAACATTCTGAATTCACTTGAATGTGTCAAAATTCCATTCTTCATGGGTTTTTAAGCAACACTCACCAAATGTTTCTCTTCATGATTGTTCTGTGGACAATGTGTTAATAATATATGTGGTGTTGTATGCTAGTGAACTATAAATGCAATGGTGATTAAAATCTTTGGAATCTTAAATAAAAAAGATAACTGTATGCATATGTAACAAGCTTCTTTCCAATTAGTGGAACTTGTCTCTACAGATCTTTTTAAACCATTGTACTCCTATGGTAATCATATCCTCCGTTGTTGCATGATGGTTTAACTCCTCATTACTTTCTATAAACATGTTTGCTGTTTTTCCTTGAACATCTCATATCAACTTTTGATCTATCTTCTTGGCTGAAGGCAGATTTTGTTGCTTCAGAGATAGCCATCTTCATAAACTCATCTTCCAACTGCCCATCTTTATAAATTCATCCTCCAACTGCCAACTAGTGTGGTGCTTGGATGAAGTCATCATTCAGGATAAGGATGATAAATGCACTTTCCAGTTCCTATAATGAGCATGAGGAGTTTGTGGATTCGGGAATCGTTTTTCTTTTCTTTTAACATTGTGTGATAATTATGATATTTGTGCCATGTAATCATCCTATCCTTCAGCCAGAATCTTTGGAGGATTTAACTAGTTTCTGCAGCACTTAATATTAGGAAAACCAACATTTTTTTGGAAGTAAATTCTTTGAAATTTTACTCTATTTGGTTGGGAAGGAACAATAGGACATGTAATAGAATCAGGAGGACTATAGAAACTTCCAATGTTACTCCAGATTTTTAGTGAGCTCTTGGTGCTGTTGGCTGGAATAATTTGGAAGAGTTCAAAGATCTTGGCTGATGTCCCAAGTATGTTCTTCTGTTCGTCTTGGTTTGGCTATCCTGCCTCCTCCTTGTCCTCCTCCCTCTCTCCATCACTCTTTATCGCATCCGTGAGTGGATGTGGGTGTGGGTGTCTATGCTCGAGCTTCTATGTTTCTTTCTTGCTCATATCACTTATTAAATACTTGGTCGCATTGCCATTTTTCCATTTTCATTTGTAACCTATAACTTCATGGGTTTATACCATCAGTCCTCTCAATGAAATAATTTTGATCTTTGTTCATCATGGTTATCAGAACCTGTTGATCACTTTCTTACCAGGTACTTCCTTGTATCCCTCTTCTTGTTATGTAACATGGCGTGCACTTGCGAAAGAAGAACTTGAATAAATTGAATTGTCATTCCACTCTTGTGCTGTTGAATTCGAAGAAAGTCCTTGGATAAATGTTGTTTAATACCACTTGACCTTTGACTTTATCATGCTTGATTTTTGGAAAGCACTAGCAGTTTAATTTAGAGTTTTAGATTCTCAGTGCAATTAAAAAGGTAAAATTGAAAATTTCATGTACACATAAAGAACTACTATATATTGAGAATCACGTGACATTCCTCTGCTAATATCTTTATTATTTGAAATTCCTTTTTTTAATTCTTTATGTATTCCCTCTTCATCATCTGTAAAAGTTATCGTTCATTGACATTCATTCAGAAACTAAGAATCCATTTCTTTTGTCGAAGTATTCAGTTATTTCCTTAGTTGAATATAACCTAAAATTCCTGTTTTCCTGAGAAAGGATGGTGAAGCTTGAAAAGATCTTGGCTTTTTGTTTCTTCAAAAAAGCTAAACAATTTCAAATTTTTCCAGAATGCATTCTTCTCTCTGTAAGCTCCATTTTTTCTCAAAACCTTAATTATGCATAACACCTATCAACAAATATCTTAATAAATTCTTTCATAATTTGGAGACTATTTTGTGAGCTTCACAATAGGATAATTTTGTTTAGATCTAACCTTGTTAAGTTATATGCCCTTCTATGAGCAGCTTTGATGATTGTCTGTGTTGAATCACTGTTATATGGTTCTTGTAAAAATTGAGCATCTAGTTATTATCACAACAGATTCCCTATCAATAATACCGTTATGTTTGATATGGCACATATGACTCAAATGGTGCCTTCAGTTGTTTGAGTCAGCAGTTCACTGCTAATTGGGGAGATCACTTTTGACACCATCATGAACTGCAGGTTTGGAAACCATTAAGGAACGTCGAGGTCAGATGACTGACAAGCCTGTCCTACTGACTGGGCCAGGAAAAGTTAGTAATTCACCCTCAATATATTTTACCATCTTTTTTTTTTCTGTTTTTACTATATGTCATTAACTTAGTTTTTGCCATCAAGTCTGTTTTTTCTGTTTTTGCCAAAGATCAAAATTTAGTAAATCTTGAGGGAATTATGACTTTTGGAAGTGTTCCTATTGGAGACTGTAATGGCTGGTCATCAAAGGGGGCCTGTTTTATGATTATGGATCATTTGTGATTTATAAACTTTCATATGTGAATGAAAGTAATGAATTAATAATCCAACTTTATATTTTTTTCTAAAATAAGTTCACATTTGTATCTTAGTTGTTGGTGGTATGCTTGTTAGTTGTAGATTTTTTTTTATAATTTATTTGAATGCCATTTTTAGGCTCTAGCTAAAAACAGAAGATCCTCTAAAATTTTATTCTGCTATTCTGTTTTGTGCTAGGGCAGTATTCTTTGTTTGAGATAACTCCTGTGACTTAAGATGTTCATCAAAATTCTGAACAAGCACATTCACCTGTCGCAGCTGCCAACCAAGCTCTGCGCTGTGGAGTATTTAGTCCCTTACACAATTGTGATGTTAAGTTTACCCTCAGAGCTGTTCATTCTCATGAGCCTGCACTATTTTAAGATGCAACCTTCTCAGACCATGAGTAACAAGCCCTGTGCAGTTATCATGTATTTTCTCATGCAAAATAAAATACGTTTTGAGCATCTAATGCAGATACACAGAGAAAAAAGGTAAAATTATATTTGAAACATTTAGCACATTGCCACGACCTCAAGGAGGTCTATAACTACCGATTCCAGGTTATCTAAGTTGTAACTACAAATGTTGTTGACTGGAATTTCTTATAGTTGGTACATCTGTAAGATTTTTCTTAGAAGGGTGAATACAGAGAGAAAGGAAAGGGAAATAAAAGAAAATCAGGAACATAAGGAATTATTTGCCTTCTCTTTGCTGCATAACTGGTTAGTTGGGTGGCAAATATGTAGTTGTGAATTAGCTGCAAAACTTCTAACATCCGACAGCTTCGACAATTCAAAAGCAATCTCTCCCTCCCCCTCTCTCACTTTCTCATGCCGTGGGTTGTTAATATTATTAGATGGGGTCGAAAAAGAGCCATCATTTAAGTTACTTTCCACACTCAGTTCTTAAAAGAGCAATAGGTCTGACTTTCCTAAATGTTATGTGTTTATTTTTATCGCTAGGTTGGTCAGGCACTTGGCATTACGACTGCTTGGTCAAGCCATCCTCTCTACACCCCTGGTAAGAGCGGCGGGTTTGCAATAATAAATCTCTTATCGATGCATATTAGTCGGTGTTCCTTCAACTTTTGTTGCATTATTTCGTTTCCAGGGGGATTGGAAGTATTAGATGGACCTGAGCCGGAGAAAATTTTGATCGGTCCACGCGTTGGCATTGAGTATGCATTGCCTGAGCATGTCGGTGCTCCATGGAGGTTTGCCATTGCTGGTAGTCCCTGGATAAGTGCCCCTAAGAACACTTTCAGGCCACCATGATAGCAAGAGACTGCAGCATAAGCTTCTTTGAGAATGTTTCTCGGCTTTTTGTGATCTTCTTTTACAACCTACACTGCAGTCTTATTGTTTATTCTGTATGGAGGCCATGAGTATCTTAGAAGTATGTTCAGGAACAATATGAAACACTTGCATTCTAATGATAGAAATGAGCTGATCTTATTCGACAGCAATGAGTTTGGTGCTGAAAATACTTATTTCTTTATGTTTTAAAAAATCATGTTCAAAATTAATAGCAAGGCGATACTTTGTTGAAGTGGACTTTGTTAAGGGTGCATCTAAAAGTTGGCGAGTTTTATTGGAGATTTATCTGAGGCATAATCTATAAGTTTTTTGTGCATGAGCGTATTTAAAAAAGAAAAAGTAAACGTCGCCTGAGAGATTCGAACTCTCGCGGGGAAACCCCATGTACTTAGCAGGCACACGCCTTAACCACTCGGCCAAAGCGACATTGCTGTTTCTTGCGCCTGCTAATGTAATCAGTTAACATGCAAAGAGACCGGCCACAGATTTCGTTCCATCGAGTCATCCATTGGTCTGGAGTCCCGTCTTTTCCTTTTCATTTCTTTTTTTCCAAGAAAGAGCCAGCCTTTCTTTTCCTCATTTCTTTTCTCGAAAAAAGAGGGGAGGGGGAGAGAGAGAGAGAGAGAGGCGGAGAGACATGGCGTCCTCCGCCGCCCTTCCGCCGAACCAAAACAACCACGCCGCTGGTGTGAGCGGCGGAGAGGGCTACGCCGCCAACTCCGGCGGCAGCACCGCGGGCCGTCAACCCCTGACTTTCTGGTGCCACGAGTGCGACATGAGCGTGACGCTCCTTCCCTCCTCCTCATCCTCCTCCTCCCCTCCGCCTCTCCTCTGCCCCGAGTGCCGCGGCGAATTCCTCGAGGAGATGGAGCTCCCCGCCTCCCCCCCTCCCCGCCACGACCAAACCCTAACCCTAACGCTCTCCCTTTCCGACTCCGACTCTGACTCCGACGACCCTGACGACGTAGACGGCATCGGCGACTCCCCCGACGGCGACGACCGACGCCGCCGCCGGCGCGCGTTAAACCAGTCCTACCTCCGCCGCCTCATCCGCCAACTCACCGCCGGAGAAGGCCGCTCCCTCCCCCTCCCCCTCCCCGTCCGTGGCCCATCGCCGGCCCCCCAGGCCTCCATCGACGCCCTCCCTTCCGTCCAGATCTCCAACCCCTCCCTCCTCTGCGCCGTCTGCAAGGACGAGTTCCCCCTCCATTCCAACGCCCGCCAGCTCCCCTGCTCCCACCTCTACCACTCTGACTGCATCGTCCCCTGGCTCTCCCTCCACAACTCCTGCCCCGTCTGCCGCTTCCGCCTCCCCTCCGTCGACTCCTCCGCCGCCCCCGCCGCCGCGGACCACCGCCGACCCCGCATGTCTGTCCGGTTCGGGAGCTTCTTTGATGATGATGATGATGGGGATGATGGCGGCGGAGTCCTGGCCATCCGAACCGCGCTCCACCGCATCAGGAGGAGGCACCGCCAGATGCTGCGAGCGCGGCCGTCAGCGTCCGCGGTGGGTGAGGCGTCCCCCACCCAGATGGCGCAGGCTGAGACGGGGTCGTCTGGGCCGGCTACCAGTGGGGAGACGGTGTCATCGGAATGGCCGGTGGAAGGGGGAGGAGGATCGGCTGGTGGAAGGGTGGATGATGAGGGGGATGCTGTGATGTCAGATATTAGGGTGGATTTGTTCGATTGACTTGCGAGGGTACCATTAGCTAAACTCCAGGTACAATTTGCTTTATGCATTATTTTGAAACTTTAACTCCATTTACATAGTCCAATACGGTCGTTCATTCTATGTCACGTGATGAACTTTTGAATGTGATTTGGAGGGAAAGGGTAAATGAGATCCGGCTAAAATTGATTCCTTTTAGAGCCTATGTGGATATTCCTGCATGAATATCCTACATGAATTGGGCCTATTGGCCTGCCTAGCCCGAAGTCTTCTAAGAGCTTGCCTGAGTCCTAGCCTATATCCTAGTTTGTGGGGCTGTTGATCTGCAGGGAAAAAAAAAAGATTCATGGAGGTCCTTTTTTTGCTCCTATAAGATTTGAGTCATTTGAGCTACAGGGATATTGATTCAATATGTGCCATATCGAAATAAAATGCCCAAGCCATGAATTCCTGCACCCAAACAGCCCCTTAGTCTTTAAAATTGCTATAAGGTCTTCACTTAACAATGATCTAGTTCACCTTAATAAGATAGTAAACTTTTGGTGATGGCCTATTGAATTGTGGTATGAGAAGGATGGCATATGTTGGCTGTAATGCGATCCACTTAGTGCTGGTCTTTAACTTACAAGTTATTTCCCTGTTCTTATGCTCCGTTTTACTTGAACTTTCTTGTTGCTTCGATAATTCGGTAATATGATTGATTTTCTTTTCTTTTTTTTTTGTTGAAGGGGGGGGGATTTGTTTGATGTTGAACCTTGGCAAGGCTACTCAACTAAGTAGCAGCTAATTATACAACATGGAGATGCATCTTTGTGGTGTCATAAATTTATGAAGTATGTCATAATGCTATCTATTAGGTCTCTTTGATGGTGGAAAGTTTGAAAGCTTTCATGTTGTCTTGATTATGGAGTCTAAGACCAGTCTAATACCTCACTATCATCATCTTCTTAAACTCATGCACTCTTGCTTGTAAGGATAGTTTGTAGAATTTTCAAATGTATTCATCCATATTGCTCCCTTCATGATAAACACAATAGAATTTGATGAATAAAGAACATTGGTACTCCATAGAAAGGAACTATCCTTTATAGGTAAAGCTTGCTACCGTCCCGCACTAATCATACGATACTGTATTGGCAAGATACCAATATAGTACTGAGATTTGATTCGGTATATCCAAACCAATCCATATGGTCCAAACTAAGCAGAAGCATCTTGTTCCACCCGGTACGAACTTGTACCATTCAGTTTTGTGCAATACCATGTTTGGGGGTGAGAAAAAGTGTCGGAAGCCTGTCTCAGCTGGGGGTGCATGCTGTAGGATTGTACGATGCCGAATCGATAATATACTGGTAAGATTTCTGGTACCGGTTCTGTGGATCTTATTCATAAAGATTTGCATCTCTATCCACATTGGCATTTTATGTTTCCACGTTTGCTTGTAGGACTCCTGGGGCCATTTGTCATGTAGTTTCTGTGCTTCGAAGTTCATAATAATATATTGTAACTTCGCAGTTCAAAACCCATAAAACTGCTCATGATTCGTCGTCCATAGTTCTCTAAAACCTTGACAATACCCCTTGTTGTATTGTCTGCATGTCAAGGTTATTTGAGACAACCTATAGGGACCAATAGGGCGAACTCTAGGGCCTTGATTATAATAGACAACCAATGTTTCTCCCATAATTTGTAGCCTTGAAACTCTAGAATATTATTCATCTTGCTGTTTCTCTCCTTTAAAATCTCCTATTTTTTCTGTCCATGGTTTTGAAAGTTCTAATTTTGCTGTCTCGTGTAAATCATTGACATGTCTCGACTATTTCTAGGTACCATTTGTAGGAGTCGACAACCTTGGGAAGTTGTGATCATCTTGTGACTAATTTTGGGGAGAGAAGGCGGCATGTTGCTGCCCCAAAATTTAGAAATCACAATTAGATTGTTTACTCATATCTAGTGACTGTTTTTCACATGCATCATGGGGCTTAATCTGGACCTTAATTTTTTAAAATCAAAGAAAAGGGCTGTGCTATTTGAGTTACCGCTGTCTAATCACTTTTGGATTTCTATAGCTACATCAGATCATTTGCTAATATTGTCTGTCTGCTTATTAGTAGCGTAGCTATTTTTAGTTGCTTGCATACCATTTATTGTATCCTCCAATCATTTAAGTGTATCCTCCATATCATTCTAATATTATCTTTAAAATATGTTAACAGTCCACTTACCTTTTAAATCTCATGTGACCCCAAGCTGTCCTTCTAAACCAAGCATAACTCCTCTCTCTCTCTCTTCTCTCTCTCTTTCTCTTCTTAGGGCCTGTCCCTCGGTGTGGTCAGTACTCCATACTGTCGGGCAGCGAAGCTTACACTTGTTTACTTATTATGACGGTTCACCAGGTTGGCCCTCCTACGCTGACGCCTACTTTCTCATCATAACAAATTTCTTGCTCTTTTGTGGGGATCATCTCTCTCTCTCTCTCTCTCTCTATTGTGACCTGAAGTTGGCTGCTATGCTATGACTTGCCTCCCATGAGGAATGTGTCTCTACCTGTCCTCCTAATTCCTACTTATTAAAGTTTTTATAGAAAATGTTTCAATAAGCTGACCACGAGATCCTTGCCCTGCACATATGAACTTATTTGTCAAAATAGTTCTAATGACATTATTTAATTGGATATGTCACCTGGGTTCTTTTTCTTTTTTTAGCAAATATTACTTGGGTTCCTTTTGATCAAAGTTTTGTGCATTTTAAAAAAAATAAAAAAACAAGTATATTGCAAGTCCTTAACATTCATTTTTTGTCTATAATATAGATTAGCCTTCTAGTTTTAAAAGTACTCGATATATAGCTCTTTGCTTTTTAGTTTCTAACTTAATTTTTTGTGTGTATAGGAAATACATTATGGTGATTCACATCATAAGTAATGTCTTATAGGAGAAAAAATAATAACATAAAAACAATATGTTTTAGATCAGGGCTGTTAAATTAGTTGAACAAGTACATTGCCTCCCCCTCCCCCAAAAAAAACAAAAAAGAAAAAAAAAGGGATGAATCTTGGTCCGCCCCTACTCATGGCCTTCCAAATATGCAATCTAAACATGTGATTGCACATAATGTTGTAGAAGATGAATAATCGAAGTTTTTGGATAATAACCATTTGATCTTTGCTAAATGTTTTGGCATATATGGAGTCATTTTGTTAGTTAGCCACAGATATCAATAGTTGGATGGTCATCAGTTTTTTGTCCCTTCATTTTGCAATAGCATATTGAGTCATTGTCTGATATGATGGGTTCAGAGTTACTTTTAATTTTTAACTTTTAACTTTTATTTTTGTGGTGATGCAATAGTTGATAGCATACAGAATTTGTCATTAGGAGGCAGTTTCCTGGAAACATTAAGAAAATAAATTTCTCCTCTTGGAGAAATGTCCTTTGGTGGATGGAGCCAACTAAAAGAGGGCAATGCCACCAACCTTTGGATTCTTCAACAAATCAGAAAATGATATGTAGATAGAGAAACAAATAAAAGCTAGTATCTAATTTCTCCTCGAGTATCTGTGCACTTAAACAAAAGTGGATGCCGCTTGGACTTTTTGTGTGGATGGTTGTAAGATGTAAATGGGTGTAAGCACTTCAAAATAAGCTCATGAGAGAAGGTGAGTAATAATGCATTATAGATCTAGTGTCAAATAATATTGTTCCTTGTAAGATTATACTTATAAGGGCATTCCAGTGCATGAGGCTCTCGCTAATACGGGGTTTGAGGAGGGTTAAATGTACACAACCTTACCTTACGTATAAAGAGGCTATTTCAATGTTTCAAACCTACGATACCTAGGTCATAATAGTGCAACGTTACCATTGCACCAAAGTCCGTCTTCTTGGAAGATTATATACCTATATTAAACAGAATTAGAGAAGGTTTACCAAAAGGGGGACAAGAAGAAAGAGAAATTCTTTCAACTTTTCTGGTGAAGTTCTAATGACATGGTTGATTATTTTAATTTTGTTTCCACTTGTTAAAAGAGGTTTTGTTATCATTTCTTTTTTTAATTTCTTGCATTTCATTTCATGCAGCATATAAGGCTCGAACAAGCAATATAGAGAACATGCATACTAAAACTTCTCACTCATCAGTTGCTTTAATTTTAGATGCTAAGACTTCTCACTAGGTTTGATTAACCACGATACATGTGCACAGTTAATTCGGTTGCCCATCCCTTTAATTTAAGTATATATGTAGTCCTGAGTAGCTGCCAATTGAGATGATTCCAGCAGTCGTTGAGGATGAACCCCAACTGTCTTTGGCATTTTTAGGTTCTCTACAAGGTCTCCTATTACAAGGATAGAATCACTACTACATTTTTTGTTCTAGAGATTCTAGTAGTTAGGTGCACAGTGGGCTTGGGTCATTTCAAAAGTCGAAAAATGAAGATTATGTTAGATACTCACATACAAACAATATCTTCTAACTTTATAATACATCAAATACATCAGCAATTATAAAAGTCTTGGGATGACAAGTGCAATCACGAAAGTTCGAGTCCTGGGGCAGCATTTTTGTGCAAAGAAATGCAAAAAGTTAGATTTGTCTCCAATTTGCCTATAACACCCAACTCAGTTAATAAGGAACTGGGCCTAGTCCACTTGACCGGCCTATATGTATGGGTTGGAGTAGGAGACGGAAAAAAAAGATACCTGTTCGACTTGAAGTAGGAGACGGACTCATCCTCCATCTTGATTTTCTACGGGATTTAAAAACCTAGCCTCCAACGGCTATTTAAAATCCCATACCTTTTTTTGCCTCACCGCCGATAGGTTTTGCTGATTACCACCACTAGACCACCATTGGTTCCTTCTATTTCTCCTCTTGGCGTCCAATGGCCGTAGCTCACAAAGCTCATCGGAGATTTTGGTTGAGTGCTCATTGGAGTCTTAGATTTTAAGAGGGATTTTCGAAATTAATTGGATTTGTAGTTTGGTTTCGCTCGCAAGGTAAGTAACCTAACGATTCAAAGTGTATTTTCTGACATTTGGTAAAATTATAATTAGTTTATTAAATTTGATTGTGATTTTTATTTTATGTTTGATTAAACGGGTCAAGCATGTTATTATTACGGTAATAATTATTTTAAAATATGTTGTGTATTTTAATACTTTTGTAAGATGAATTTTGGAAAATATGACTAGGTAATTTATATGTGTGTATTCTCAGCGTAGCTATGGTCTGGCCATGTCAATCAGGATTATACGTTGGCCTGTCGACTTGTAATCTAAGAAACTAGATTCGATACCGAGCCATTGGTGATTAGGATAATGGTAACTATTATTTGGCACTTTGTGCACCTTGTATCTATCATCTGACTCATGCCACTGGGTTATGTTACTATAGTTTGATATTGGGTCTAGTATCAGTTTATGAAAAATAATTTTTTTAAAAAATATATGTATTATTCGAGATTTAATTTTTTTCCAGTCGGCATCAAGCTATTTGATTATTTATTTGTTTGGTATGCTTAAATCCCACTTTGATGTGTTATATTGCTTATTTTGTTAGTGTAGCTCATTATTCTTTCTTTTCTATATTTCAGATCCTGAATCATGATTGCTGGGACTTGGGAGAATGCGCTAGATCTTTTGGAGATATTCGTGATTATATGGATTTCTAGCTCAGCTTTGTTTAGATTAATTAATCTTAGTTTGGATATTTTATTTGATTTGAATAATAATAATAATTAGTTATAATATTTTGATTTATGTTGCTTTGGGATAATTGATTATGAGAATGATTTGTTTAGATCTTGATTAGATTAATTTTTGAAGATTGAAGAATTATTATTGCTGCTTGGAGATGATTATGATTTGATCAGCAGCCTTGCATGCTTGTATGGTTTGCCTTGCAGGTATGCGGCGTCTGTTACGCTCTGGATTCAGGGCGTAACATTACCTCCTTAGAACCTCAGATTACCTGGACCATAATCAGGTAATGTACTGACTGCTTGACCCAGTATCAACTTTTCTCCAACACGTGACACAGGTATCAAGTGTCCAAGTGCCATAGGATTTGGACACAGGAAACTTAAAAAAAGAAAATCAGATATCAGGGACAGGCCCATGTTAAATAGATGTATTTTAGATATGTACAAATGTATTTATGATGAATAATTTTTTTGTACCAATTGCTTTGTAATTCAACAGAGCTTGCAGAAGCTTCACTAAGTGTTTTGTTATAGTTGAATTAGGTATGACGTCCACAGGTTATATCTAACTGTGATGACATTATGGTTTGTTGATTTACAAGTGTCATATGGTGTGTTATGAAATGTGCAAGTATCTAAGTGTTTGGAAACATTTAAAAAAAAAAAACCAAAGTTGCATTTTCCAGCTAACACTTATCAGTGTCATCTGGCTCTCTGTGCTCTCACTTGTTCATTCTTTTTTTATTTTTTTCCAAAGCTTTATGCTTCCTTGTTTTCTTGCACAAATGATCAGTCTTCTGTTGCAGGCCCAGGAAGCCCACTATTATTTGGTATGTGCATAACACCGAACAGGGGTACCGACTTGAGGCGCAATACCTTTATTAGGATGCTTACATATCACATGGTTTGCTAGATCATGCTACCTGCACTATCTGCCCAGCTTTTGTTGTTGCTAATATAGACGAAAGAAACTTTGATATATCTGAGTAGCTGCTTTTATTACGATACTTGGACACATCACTTTGTTGGGTAAATCATGATACCGGCACTGTGTCCAATTTACCGTTGCTAAAATAGACAAAAATAATGTTGTACTTGAGGAGCTCCTTAAGATTATGCATTTTTATTCTGACACATTTGTTAGTCCTGCCAATGGTTTGCATATGTTTAGACTGCTTCACTGATTATTGTTTTGCTATGATCTATTAAAAGTTGAAACCGCCACTTGGATGGATTTTTACAGCTTTTCAACTCTTATTTTGATGATTTATATTAGTCCTTTTACCAGCCTTTCATCGGTGGTCCTAAGAATTTGGTTCAATAGTCATTTTTGCCGCTCATGTATAGTAACAGTTACCAGAGAGCCACCACCACCAGCCTCAAAAGACTTTTAAATATATTTGGATGAGTGCAGTCTGCAACTATAACGTTCTGACTAGATGTTGTAATTTTGCAATTTTATGCACTGATTTCCTTAGTGCACTTTCTGCAATAATGATACCACTGCCATTTGTATGTTGATTAAACATATGTTTCCCAGGGAATAAGTATTTCTGTGACAATTTGTTTCCCCCTTTAGTTGATTGATGTTCTGTAATTGAACCAATTTACCTGATAGCTGCTTATTTGTGAATATTGCTTGATGAAATTTGCGCAAATGATAGTAATAGATTGTAACTTACAGCATTCTTTTCAAGGCAAGTTGCATACGGATCATGTTGAAAATTTTTATTTGTTGGATGAAATTACTTGAAATGTTAGTTTGCAGTAGTTTGCCTGCATGAATTACAGATTTATTTTGTGATGCACTTGTTGGGAAGACGGTAACAGCCATGGCCAAGTGCTTTTAAGCTCCTAGTTGCCTCTGTGGACAAAACGTACCCCGTCTGTGTAGTATGAGAATCTGAACTTCTATGTTTTGTTTGGATATATTGGGAAGGAGAGAGAAGAAAGCGGAGAAGGTGAGAGAAGATAACTGTCAAATATGAGGGAGAGGAGAGAAGGGAAGAGAACCATGGACATGAGGGAAACGAAAATAAGCAGGTGCTTCTCTTCAAATCTCTCCATTTCCAAAGAGATTAAAATAGAGATCTGGATAGGAAACACTTCTCTCCATTTTTGACTCTCCCCACTTATCTATTCAAACATAAAGATTTTAATTTTTTTCTTTTCTTCTCGGAATAAATTTCTAACCAAATAAGAGAAATGAGCTTGATTTTCTCTTCTTTCAATTCAACAGGGAATGCTTGCTTTCTCTCCCTCCTCTCCATCCAAATAATCCAAACAGGGTGTTAGCTAAGTGTGATGCATCAGTGGATTAACTTTTCTTTGTGAAGTTCATTGCTTTTGTTACTACCGTCCCGCGGCAACAGCTAATGCAATATTAATATGTTAGGCGAGATTTCTTTGGCTTTCTACATGTTATCACTAGTTAGTGCATAAAAGAATTGGGTATCTTGTTTTACATTATTATTATTTTAGGACAGGCTCTTTTAGCACCAAATATTAAGATCAGTGCGTAACTTGTGAATTTCGTTCCCTATCTTGATCCGTGATACATCAGTGAGATATGGGGAGTTTTTGATAAACTCCATATATCTCAAAAACCAGAATTTTATTAGCCAGAAAGTTTATCTTGATAGACTCTATGAAGCAAGGAAGGCATAAAAAGCCAGAGAGAAAAAAAGATTTCAAAATAATGAAATTTCTATCTAGTGTTTGGATATGCTGGGAATCTTTTAGCGAGGGGATTTTATTTGAATGTTTCCATAGTTGGATTTTCCTATCGCACAGTGATTTATTTCAAATTCAAGTGCTTGATTGTACTTAATTTATATACTTAGATATCAACATCTAAAATACCAAATAAAAGAGAGGTGCCAACTTTAATCCCAAGCCTTTGAAACAAAAGAAACACAACAAATGCACTCGCGCAAACTAAGCCAAGCAACAACAACCCATCATATTGACATTTTTAATCTTATTTGCATGTTTTAAGGCATCCTCCAAAATATGTAATCACAACTATCCATCCTCTCATTCACAACTATAAATATCCCCAAAATCCAGTTGAAAATAAAGGAGAAATTGCTTAAGCTAGGGAAAATTTCACCATTTTGAGATCTTACACCTTTCTCCTCCTTCGGCCAACACCGTATATGGGGCCATGCCTACTCCTTTCCTTTGCCAACCTAAACATCCCTTCTTCATCCAAACTAGATTATCCTATATGCAAGAAGACTTATTTCCTTTCATTGATGGAAGAGTTTCCCATTCCCCAACCTTTTCTTTCACCTTCTATCTGCATGTGATATATTTTTTCTATTTTTAGTATTTTTAAATTTTTATACCAATTTTTAGGCAAACTTTTGAATAGCAGCTACTTATTTTCATTGTTTAGAAATGAGTTAGGAAGCATAAAAGAACCCTAAATAATGTTAAGAGCCTTCTTTAATTTTAGTTAGTTTTACCAAATATCCTTCATGGATGTGTAGAAAGACTTCTAGTTTTCTTCCGGCGACCAAGGATGGAACATTGGAGCTCTCCAAAATCTTAGAGCAACGAAATCTTTAGGAGAGTGTCCAGGCTGGGAGGTTTAGTAAAGAAAAAGAAGAGAATCATTTATTAAAAGCTTATTTGTTTTCATTCTTGCAACCTTAATTGATTTCTTTTGTATTCTCTTAGCATAGGTTATAGGGTTAGGTGATAGAAATTTCGTTGTATTTTTTTGGCCTTGTTGTTTGGGACCATCTCTACTTTTAATTTGTTTTTACCAATGCTTCTCTCTATCACTGTAGATAATAAGAAGTGATACACATTGGATGGTTATGATTGTGACTTGTTCATCCTTGAGGAAGATTCCGCGATGGTGATCGAGGAGTTCCAAGGCCTCATGAGTGCTGTCAGGGGGATGCAACTACTTCATCACATTCATCGACTCTTATGCGGCTCATCACTCCAGTGGTTTTATCTGAGAGAACCACGCTTCTGTCTTAGCTCCTTTGCATTGTCTTTTATTGTCTGATTCTTTGAGCTATACTCACGTCCGATGTGTGTGAGTTGCCGATGTACCAAAAAATAAATAAATAAATAAATAAATGATGTTGCTTTTTAAGGCAGCACCAACAAATATAATTCCAAAAATGCCAAAAAGCTTGCTTGGCTTCTCTATCTTAGATTAGAACATAAAAATTAGTGCTTAATTATGGTATTAGCACCAATATTTGAATTTTGAGGATGTCCATACATATCTCAATCTCTCCCTCATCAAAAGGTTGAAGGTTCCAAGAACAGCATGGCTGCAAACTTGGGACCTATATATCAGTGTAGGATGAGGTTTTTATAAGAATTTTACTTTTCTTCACACAAATTCACCATCGGAGCACCCACCACATAGATCTCAAAGCACTTCAAACTCCATCATTCATCCATCTGTGCAGATCTCAAAGCTTTCAACAAATGAATCGACAATAAATTTGTGCGAAGAAAGACTGATCCATCTTTCGCACGAAAGAATGAACCTATTCATGCAACCTCAGCTAGGGGGTTCTTTCTTTTTATACAAGTCTGCATGTTAAAAATAGAGCTGGAGGATGAATTCTCTCCTCATCTAGCTCATCTTCTTCGAGCAGATGCTGCAGGTATTACATTCTGCAACAAAAAAAAAAAAAAAAAGCCAAAGTTGGAGGATGAAGTGCTTGAATTACTCAAGTCCTACTAGGCAAGTGCAAGGGGATAAGTGCAACTTTTTGGTTATTTTTCTCGTGCCATATTGGTGGAGGCTCATCCGTCGACGTCAAACGCATCAAATGCCACGTCACCTTTCGCGAAAGGTTACCGCTAGACTAGAGGGAGAAAGAGGGTCCAATTTGTACGGCCACCAGGCATCCATTCATTCGTCAAGCGGATAATTCCAAAACCGGGCCAAATCTCTCTTATCTAAACGAGTGATCTTTAGGATGTCAATCCATGGCATCTTTCCTTGGTTACTGGTAGAGTTCAGAATATATTAACTTATAAATTGTGACCGGGGGTTTCACCCCTGTGTTTAGAAACTAGAGGTTGTGGATTCAATTCTTAAATAGTGCATTCATGAATAATTATAATTCAAATGGATCTCCTTCCCTTTCTCTTTGTCTCTCTCTGAAAAAGAATTCAAGTTATTCAGTGGTTTTGCCATATAATAATGCTTTCAAATAAGAAAAAAGTCATGCATAAATTCGCAGCCGCATGCTTTTAAGAAGGTTTGTGTTACGGGAGAACTTAGCCACCATGCCCCACGTGACCGGCACGCGCGCCCAGGAAGACTACGGCTGCCCCTTGATCCAGCAATCCGACCTCGGGTCGGATATCTTCGGCTCCGCAGCCCGACCCCAAGTCGGCTGCCCCTTGATCCAGCAATCCGACCTCGGGTCGGATATCTTCGGCTCCGCAGTCCGACTCCGAGTCGGTTGCCCCTTGATCCAGCAATCCGACCTCGGGTCGGCAATCTCTTGACAACAACAGACTGTTCCCCTGAGGCACGCCGCGGCCCCCTGCTCCACTACTCCCTGCAACGGCCGAATCCGGCGCTGCCCCACGATCCCCTGTAACAGCCGTACAAAGCGGAGCTCCACTACGCCCTGCCATGGCCGTACCCAGCGCTGCCCCACGACGCCCTGTAACGGCCACGTCAGTGGCAACCCCATCGTGCCACACGATGACCAACCCCCAGAAAAATCCCCCAGCCTGATATATATGGGGCTGGGGGGGAAGGGGGAGGGTAAGAAAGATTTTCCAGAGTATCATCTTACCTGCTACCTCTCCTTCTCCTTCTCCTTCGATCTCCCCTGACTTGATCGTCGGAGGGCCCCCACTACCCTGGAGGTGGTGCGAGGCTTGCTTGCAGGTTTCCCGACGGAGGGCGGAGCGCAACCAAAGCAATTCAAAGGGAACCCCGTTCACACCGCTGTGCCAATCGTTCTCGGTTTGGACCCCCAGCAACAGTTTGGTTATGGTGCTTAGGAAGTCAATCACTCATCAAGCATGTCTATGACAATCTCAATTCTAAATTTGGTTTATATATAGTTGAAAGACTTATTTTTGATGATGAACAAAAATCTGCAGAATCTGCAGGGTGCGATGTCCCGGGCGCCGCAGTGGGCTCAGGAGCCGCTGCTGCCTGAGCGTTCGCCTGTCCTCCTCAACCCGCGCTCCTTCCTCTCCCATGGGGAGGAGCGCCGGCGCAAGGAGGATTCTCGAGCACGCTCCATTCTGCCGGGACCTTCCCACCGGAGCTGCGCGGGGTACGAGAGGCGGGCCCGGGCGCGTTCCCAGACCCCCCAGTCCTCGAGGAACCCGCGCTCCAGTCGGTCCCCCTCTCGCCGCTCCTTGTCTCCCACCCACCGGTCGCGCTCCCTGGACCGGCGGGTGGACGATCTCCACCGACAACTCCAGGTCCTGAAGGGCCATTCCAAAGATCCCTTCGCCGACTTAGAGATCTCCTCCCAGCCGGCGCTTGCCTCGAGGATCCTGCAGACCCCGAATCCGCCGGGGTTCAAAATGCCGGCGATCGAGCCCTATGACGGGGCGGCGGACCCGCGGGATCACGTCGAGAGTTTCAGGACCCTTATGCTCCTCCACGGAGCATCAGATCCCCTTCTCTGCAAGGCTTTTCCGGCAACCCTCCGTGGCCCGGCGAGGGCGTGGTTCGCCAGGCTGGAGGCTGACTCAATCCGGTCCTTCGACCAGTTCACCCGCCTCTTCATCACTCATTTCGCCGTCAGTAGCCGGCGGCGACTGGTCTCCGACTCCCTCTTTGATGTCCGGCAAAACGAGGGAGAAAGCCTGCGGGATTATCTTACCCGCTTCAACAGGGCTACGCTGGAGGTCCGGAACCTGAGTCAGGAGGTAGCTCTTTCAGCCCTGAAGCGTGGCTTCCGGAAGGGCAGACTCACCTTCTCCCTGGACAAACGCCTGCCGCGGAGCTTCCCAGAGCTGTTGTCCCGGGCGAACCAGTATGCGGACGCCGAGGAGGCGGCCGCCCACCGGAGCAAGGAGGCCGTCGAGATCCCTCCAAAGCTTGGGAAGAAAAGGCGGAAAGAGGCACGCCAGAGGAGGAGCCCGACGCCCCAGCGTCGGCGCAGAAGCCCGTCGCCGGCGAAGAACCACAGCGCCCCACGCCCTCGTTCTCCGCCCCGACGTTTCAACCGGTACACCCCTCTCCTGACTCCCCGGGCCCAGATCCTTATGGAGATCAAGGGGCGGGAGGACCTCCCGGCCCCGAGACAGATGCGGAGGATACCTGGGAAGAGGCCCTCCCGGGCGTACTGTGAGTACCACCGAGACCACGGCCACGACACAGAGGACTGCTTCCAGCTTCGGGACGAGATCGAGGCTCTCATCCGTCGGGGGCGTCTCGGTCGATATGTGAGCGACCGACGTCCCCCCGCAGACCCGCGTCCGGCCGACCCGGCTCCTCCGGAGCCTCGGGAGCAGAATCGACCCGTTGCGGGGGTGATCCACACTATCACTGGGGGCTGCCCCCGGCCCGTGAGGAACGCAGGGGGCTCGACGGAGGCGTCAGGGGCAGCCGTCGCAAAGAGGCAGAGGGTCGGCAATGTAATCACCTTTTGTGATGAGAATGTAAAGGGGGTTCAGACCCCCCACGATGACGCCATGGTGGAAGGCGTGTTCTTGTGGATAGTGGAAGCTCAGCTGATATCTTGTTTTACGAGGCCTTCCAAAAGATGGGCTTGTCCAGACAATTGTTGCACAAAATATCCACCCCCCTCATAGGATTCACCGGTGACGCTGTCCCGGCGGAAGGTGTCGTTGAGCTGCCTGTGACTGCGGGCGTCGCACCCGCAGAAGCCACGGTGCGACTCGGGTTCTTGGTCGTCCGTGTTCCCTCGGCCTACAACGCTATCCTCGGACGACCCGGACTGAACGCCCTTCGCGCGGTGGTCTCTACGTACCACTTGCTCATGCGGTTCCCCACGGCGGTCGGGATCGGGGAGGTCCGAGGCGACCAACCGACCGCACGGCAATGTTTCCTAGCGACCCTTAAAGGGAAGAAGCCCGCAGAAGCCCTAAGCGTCGAGTCCCTTGATGCTAGAGACGAGGTGGCCTTGCGGCAGGGAGAACCGGCCGAGGGTGTGGTCGAAGTTCCCCTCGAGGAAGGCCGCCGGGACCGGGTGGTCCGGGTCGGCGCCAATCTCGACCCGGGAGCTCGGGCCCGGTTGGTGGAATTCCTCCGAGCCAATGCCGATGTATTTGCCTGGTCGGCGGCCGATGTACCTGGGATCGACCCGGAGGTCATTTCTCACGCCCTCAACGTCGACCCGACCCACCGACCAATAAAGCAGAAGAAGAGACACTGTGCCCCGGATCGGATCCGGGTGGTCGACCAGGAGGTAGACAAGCTCTTGGAGGCAGGATTCATAAGGGAGGTAAGCTACCCCGAGTGGCTGGCAAATGTCGTACTTGTCCGGAAGGCGAGCGGGAAGTGGAGGATGTGCGTCGACTATACCGACCTGAACAAGGCGTGCCCTAAGGATAGCTTTCCGCTTCCGCGGATAGACCAACTGGTCGACGCGACTTCCGGATATCAGCTGCTGTCTTTCATGGACGCCTTCTCCGGTTACAACCAGATAATGATGGCCCCACAGGACGAGGAGAAAACTGCCTTTATAACAGACCGGAGGCTGTACTGCTACAAGGTAATGCCCTTCGGTCTGAAGAATGCTGGCGCCACTTACCAGCGCCTCGTCAACAAAATCTTCAAAGAGCAAATCGGCCGGAACATGGAGGTGTACGTGGACGATATGCTGGTGAAGAGCCGCCAGGCAGACCAGCACATCGTGGATCTGGAGGAGACTTTCACCACCTTACGGAAGTTTCGCATGAAGCTGAACCCAGCGAAGTGCGCCTTTGGCGCTTCGGCCGGGAGGTTCCTTGGTTTCATTGTCAACCAGCGGGGTATCGAAGCCAACCCGGACAAAATCAAGGCCATCCAAGGTATGTCCCCTCCGACCAAAGTAAAGGAAGTTCAGGAGCTCGCTGGAAGGGTCGCCGCGCTCGGACGATTTGTGGCAAAATCGGCCGAACGCTGCCAACCATTCTTCAAGGTGTTAAAACGCCCGAAAGACTTCCTCTGGACGGCCGAATGTCAAGCAGCATTCGACCAGCTCAAGGAATACCTGGCGTCTCCTCCCCTACTGTCCAAGCCGCAAGAAGGGGAGATGCTCTACCTCTATCTGGCGGTCTCCCCAACCGCGGTTAGTGCGGTGCTGGTTCGGGAAGAGGCAAAGCTCCAGAAGCCTGTGTACTACATCAGCCGGGTCCTACGGGACGCCGAGACGCGGTATACGAAGGCTGAAAAGATCGCCTTCGCGCTGCTGACCGCGACCAGGAGGCTCCGCCCCTATTTTCAGGCCCATTCTGTCACCCTCTTAACTGATCAACCACTACGACAGATCCTCAGCAACCCCGAGAATGCGGAACGGCTGGTGAAGTGGGCAGTAGAACTCGGTGAGTTCGACATCCGCTACCAGCCTCGACCCGCCATTAAGGCCCAGGTGCTCGCGGACTTCCTCGCTGAGTGCACGGTGCAGGAGGCGGAACCTAGTCCACCGGAAACGCCCAGCCTCGACCTCCCGACCTGGACGCTTCACATCGATGGGTCGTCGAACCCCGAGGGTGGAGGGGCCGGGCTGGTCCTTACCAGTCCTGATGGAGTGATAGCCGAGTATGCCTTGAGGTTTGGATTTCCAGTGACCAACAACGAGGCGGAGTACGAGGCCCTAGTCACGGGACTCAAACTCGCCGGGGAGCTCGGCATCCGGCGTTTGAAGGTCTTCACCGACTCCCAGCTGGTGGTCGTGCAGGTCCGTGGGGAGTTCGAGGCCCGGAGCCCGACCATGCAGAACTACGTTCGGAAGGTGCAAGCACTCATTCCCGACCTCGGCAGTGTCGGCATCCAGCAGGTCCCCAGAAGCGAAAATGCCAGGGCCGACAGATTGTCCCGCTTGGTGGGCGCAGAGGCGCACAACTTGTCAAGGGCAATCTACCTGGAGACCCTGGATGCCCCGAGCATCGGCGAGGCTGGAGCGGTGATGGCGATTGATCCGGAGCCGTCTTGGATGGACCCGCTCGTCGCCTACCTCGCCGAAGGGATCCTCCCTGAAGATGAAGATCAAGCTCGGCGACTTGTCAGGAAGTCCGCCCATTACGTACTCTATGAAGGGAGGCTGTATCGGACCTCGTTTACCGCCCCCCTCTTAAGGTGCCTTCGCCCCTCGGAGGCGGCCTACGTCCTCGGCGAAGTCCATGAGGGCGTCTGCGGATCGCACTCGGGGGCTAGGTCCTTGACGCACAAGATCATGAGGCAAGGCTATTATTGGCCTACCTTGTTGAAGGACTCAAAGGATCACGTACGGAAATGCGACGCCTGCCAGCGCCACGCCAGCGTCCAGAGAGTCCCTTCTGTCCCCATGGCACCAATCACCGCACCCTGGCCCTTCGCACAGTGGGGAATGGATATCCTCGGACCATTCCCCGTCGCTTCCGCCCTGCGGAAATTCTTGATTGTTGCAATCGACTACTTCACCAAGTGGGTGGAGGCAGAGCCGCTGGCCACTATCACGGAGGCGCAAGTCCGGAAGTTCGTGAAGAAAAACATCATTGTCCGATTTGGGGTACCCCGGGTCCTCATCTCGGATAATGGTCGACAGTTCGACAACAAGCATTTCCGTGACTTCTGCGAGGAGTTCGGGATCGAGCATCGGTTCACATCTGTGTCGCATCCCCAAACCAACGGTGAGGCCGAGGTGACAAACCGGACAATCCTCCAAGGAATTAAGGCGCGAATCGGTCGGACGGGGCAAGCTTGGGTCGAAGAACTCGAGAACGTCCTTTGGGCGTATCGGACCACGCATCGGACCCCTATCGGGGAGACGCCTTTCAGCCTAACCTATGGCACGGAAGCGGTTGTCCCCGTGGAGCTCGGACTCCCCTCGCCCCGGGTGGCTACGCACCGACCCGAGGCTAATTCGGAGCAACTCCGAGGAAACCTGGACCTCTTGGAAGAAGCGAGGGAAATGGCGCAGGTTCGGATGGCGATGTATCAGCGGAGGGTGGCCCAATATTATAACTCCAAGGTCCGACCAAAACTTTTCAGAATCGGAGATCTGGTGCTAAGGCGAGCCAAAGCATCTCAACCCGCGGAAGGTGGGAAGCTGGCGCCAAATTGGAAAGGCCCGTATAGGGTTCGCTGGGTAAACCGACCTGGCTCCTACCAGTTGGAGGCCCTAGATTGTCGAAAAATTCCAAGGAGCTGGAATTCCGCTAACCTACGGGTGTATTACCAGTAGAAAGACAAAGCCAGAAAGACAGTTCAAAAAATGTATAGTCCTTTTCATCTCAATAATTCCTGGTTACAATGGCGTGTTCGTGTGATTACAAAGAATTCCCAGAGGGGAATTGGGGAGTAAAGAAAGTAAGGAAGAGGTGGGGACTCCGTTAAGCTGAAGATCTGGGATCCCGAACCCTCCATCCGAAGCAGCTGCAATCCCACCGGGCGTGGGTGCTTCCCCCCGGAGGCGCCATCGACGCCTCACGCAAAAGACGAAGAGCCGGCGCGGACGAAGAAGAAGTTCGCACTGCTTCTAGAGGAACGCCACCTCCAAGGGATATTCCGGTCCTCCCCAGGAGAAGGGGAGGAAAGGAATACAAGGGAGAAGAGCGCGAGGAGGCGCGATCCCGGATGAAGCGTCTAGCGCAGAGCTCAATCGGGAGGTGGGACTGAAAAGAGGGGGGATGTGTGATCCCGGATGAAACGCCTAGAGCGGAGTTCCGCCGGGGAGAATCTTCTTGTTGATCCCAGATGAAACGGCTAGTTGGCGGAAGTCGCGAGGGGCGCGCCTCCCGTTCCTCCGGCAGGGGTTTCCCAGCCACGCACCGGAGAGGAGGTCCACGATCCATGGCAACCTGAACAGCTTCGGCTTGGCAGGCTCCACCGCACCTGCACTTATATTTATAGCCAAACTGTGGCCCCCCGGTCGTTCCGATGCGGGTGGCTCCAATAAATGCGGGCGCATCGAATCCGGAGCCGTTCCGGCTCTCGAGGCGTATCCTCCCACGACCTCCTAAGCGTCGTTCTCCTTAATTGCATTCTTCATGCAGGACACTCCGGGCGGCGTGTATCCCACGGCCCACGTATCTCCGCACGCGCCCAGGCCGCATCCGCCTCGAAGAACGCGCGTATCGCGGCCGCTTAACTGGCACTCCTCGCAAGCAGCAACTGGCCGATCCGATTTCCCAGGTAACGCCTCAATTAGCATTTAATAGCCTTCTGGTGTTCCCCAGGCGACGCTTCGAGAGGAGGAGAAATACGATCGCAGCTGGCCACGGAGAAACCCCGTCGAGCGGCAAGTGATAGGCGCGCGACCAACGAGTGGAATTCCCCGAGGCTCAGCCCTCGGATGCCAGGCTAACCCGATGATCATCCCGAGAGCAGACTAGCCTGAAGCCCCGACCGGTCGCCTCGGCTTACGCCAGCCTTGGCCGACCAACGAGCGGAATTCCCCGAGGCTCGGCCCTCGGATGCCAGGCTAACCCGATGATCATCCCGGGAGCAGACTAGCCTGAAGCCCCGACCGGTCGCCTCGGCTTGCGCCAGCCTTGGCCGACTAACGAGCGGAATTCCCCGAGGCTCGGCCCTCGGATGCCAGGCTAACCCGATGATCATCCCGGGAGCAGACTAGCCTGAAGCCCCGACCGGTCGCCTCGGCTTGCGCCAGCCTTGGCCGACCAACGAGTGGAATTCTCCGAGGCTCGGCCCTCGGATGCCAGGCTAACCCGATGATTATCCCGAGAGCAGACTAGCCTGAAGCCCCGACCGGTCGCCTCGGCTTGCGCCAGCCTTGGCCGACCAACGAGCGGAATTCCCCGAGGCTCGGCCCTCGGATGCCAGGCTAACCCGATGATCATCCCGGGAGCAGACTAGCCTGAAGCCCCGACCGGTCGCCTCGGCTTGCGCCAGCCTTGGCCGACCAACGAGCGGAATTTTCCGAGGCTCGGCCCTCGGATGCCAGGCTAACCTGATGATCATCCCGGGAGCAGACTAGCCTGAAGCCCCGACCGGTCGCCTCGGCTTGCGCCAGCCTTGGCCGACCAACGAGCGGAATTCCCCGAGGCTCAGCCCTCGGATGCCAGGCTAACCCGATGATCATCCCGGGAGCAGACTAGCCTGAAGCCCCGATCGGTCGCCTCGGCTTGCGCCAGCCTTGGCCGACCAACGAGCGGAATTCCCCGAGGCTCAGCCCTCGGATGCCAGGCTAACCCGATGATCATCCCGGGAGCAGACTAGCCTTAAGCCCCGACCGGTCGCCTCGGCTTGCGCCAGCCTTGGCCGACCAACGAGCGAAATTCTCCGAGGCTCAGCCCTCGGATGCCAGGCTAACCCGATGATCATCCCGGGAGCAGACTAGCCTGAAGCCCCAACCGGTCGCCTCGGCTTGCGCCAGCCTTGGCCGACCAACGAGCGGAATTTCCCGAGGCTCAGCCCTCGGATGCCAGGCTAACCCGATGATCATCCCGGGAGCAGACTAGCCTGAAGCCCCGACCGGTCGCCTCGGCTTGCGCCAGCCTTGGCCGACCAACGAGCGGAATTCCCCGAGGCTCAGCCCTCGGATGCCAGGCTAACCCGATGATCATCCCGGGAGCAGACTAGCCTGAAGCCCCGACCGGTCGCCTCGGCTTGCGCCAGCCTTGGCCGACCAACGAGCGGAATTCCCCGAGGCTCGGTCCTCGGATGCCAGGCTAACCCGATGATCATCCCGGGAGCAGACTAGCCTGAAGCCCCGACCGGTCGCCTCGGCTTGCGCCAGCCTTGGCCGACCAACGAGCGGAATTCCCCGAGGCTCAGTCCTCGGATGCCAGGCTAACCCAATGATCATCCCGGGAGCAGACTAGCCTGAAGCCCCGACCGGTCGCCTCGGCTTGCGCCAGCCTTGGCCGACCAATGAGCGGAATTTCCTGAGGCCTAACCCTCGGATGCCTGGCCTAGCGCCGAAAGAATTTTCTGAGGCCTAACCCTCGGATGCCTGGCCTAGCGCCGGAAGAATTTCCTGAGGCCTAACCCTCGGATGCCTGGCCTAGCGCCGGAAGAATTTCCTGAGGCCTAACCCTCGGATGCCTGGCCTAGTGCCGGAGGAACTTCAAGAGTCAGGAGTCGGCGAGACGCTACCAAGAGTTAAAAAGAGGAAGGACGAAAGTGAAATGGGGAAACACTTTGTTTGCATTAACTTTCGTTGCATCAGGGCCGAGACCCATACAACATGGCAAAATGCCAACATACAAAGAAAAGAACAAAGAAAAAGTACAGAGGGTCAGCTTGGAGGAACCCCTGGATCGGGAACGGCGAGCACGTCCGCGAAGGGTAGGGAGACGGTTGGAGAACCGGCAGGCAATGGCATCGGAGGGGAGTCGAGGAGGGAGACCCCACTCAGGTCAATTCCGGGGTATTTAGTGGACACCCTTGCCAGGCCTTCATCGAAGCCTAAGGCAAAGGAGTCGGACCCCGCATCCGACATGTCACGGATGAACTCGGCGGACTGACGATAGGCCTGTACCGCCTGACGCCCGATTTCTGCGCTCTTCTCGGCCAGCGCCGCCTCTGCTCGCTCCGTAATCTGAGCTTTCGCTTCCATGACCTTCGCCACAATCCGGTCGTCCGCCTCGGAGGAGACCCTCAGCAGATCGGCCCGAGCCTCCATGTGCTTCGCCTCGGCAGCGACGCGAGCAGCCTCAGCCTCCTCCAGGCGCGAATGAAGCTCCTGGTTGCTCGCACGAGTCCCCTCCAAGGCCGACTCCAATTCGGCCATCTTGGCTTCAAGAGATCGGGTTCGGTTGCGGGCGTTGTCGGCCGACTGCTGGGCCTTCTCCCACCTCTCCCGGAAGTCGGCAGCCTTCCGGGACTGCTTTTCGGCTCGCTCCTCCGCCTTCCTGATCTCGCTTTCGAGACCCGAGGCAACCTTGAGTTGCTCCTGAGCCTCCAACAGTTGCCTCTCGAGGGCCCCCGGTTAAATAGGCGGAAAGGTGGGTGACGCCTCGGTGACGCCAGAGGACGCCTGGCTGCCGAAGGATCGTTCACGCCCCAAAGGCGAATCGACCCCATTAAGGAAGGATGTCCGCCGAAATCCGCAGACTGCCAGATCAGCGACAACCGCCATACGCCATAAAGAAGGCGGGGAGCTCGGAGCGCGCGCGCCTTTCCGAGGGATGGCGGCAATCTCGAAGCGTCACTCCCTTCACCCGTTCCCCTCCTGGTTCCAGGCTCGGAAGTGGGGGGCTACTGTTACGGGGGAACTTAGCCACCATGCCCCACGTGACCGGCACGCGCGCCCAGGAAGACTACGACTGCCCCTTGATCCAGCAATCCGACCTCGGGTCGGATATCTTCGGCTCCGCAGCCCGACCCCGAGTCGGCTGCGTCGGATATCTTCGGCTCCGCAGTCCGACCCCGAGTCGGTTGCCCCTTGATCCAGCAATCCGACCTCGGGTCGGCAATCTCTTGACAACAACAGACTGTTCCCTTGAGGCACGCCGCGGCCCCCTGCTCCACTACTCCCTGCAACGGCCGAATCCGGCGCTGCCCCACAATCCCCTATAACAGCCGTACAAAGCGGAGCTCCACTACGCCCTGCCATGGCCGTACCCAGCGCTGCCCCACGACGCCCTGTAACGGCCACGTCAGTGGCAACCCCATCGTGCCACACGATGACCAACCCCCAGAAAAATCCCCCAGCCTGATATATATGGGGCTGGGGGGGAAGGGGGAGGGTAAGAAAGATTTTCCAGAGTATCATCTTACCTGCTACCTCTCCTTCTCCTTCTCCTTCGATCTTCCCTGACTTGATCGTCGGAGGGCCCCCACTACCCTGGAGGTGGTGCGAGGCTTGCTTGCAGGTTTCCCGGCGGAGGGCGGAGCGCAACCAAAGCAATTCAAAGGGAACCCCGTTCACACCGCTGTGCCAATCGTTCTCGGTTTGGACCCCCAGCAACAGTTTGGTTATGGTGCTTAGGAAGTCAATCACTCATCAAGCATGTCTATGACAATCTCAATTCTAAATTTGGTTTATATATAGTTGAAAGACTTATTTTTGATGATGAACAAATTTAGGAATTAACTTATCCCGAATTCTGGAATAAACCAGTATCCGGTTAAGCGATGAGTTGGTTGTTGAACCTTCCTCTCTTTCCCTACTCCTCTTCATGAAGGAGAAGAAAGAACTCATCGATCGACCTTTTCCAAGAAGAATTGGTTTTTTTGATCGGTCGAGTAGGCTAAAAACAAGCGATATAGGCTTTACTGGACCACGCCCAACAAACTACGGCATCAAAGCTTACGCCGTAGTCGCTAGCGAATCTACGTAGTAGTTGTCTTTTCCATTCGAGATTGGGTGGGTGTTCAGTCTACCGCAAATGTGAAAGCTATCGAAAAGAATGCGCATTGCATGCCATTCTCCCATCAGACTTTAGTATAAGACATCTTACCACATCGATAACTGGTTGGCCTTTCAACTAGTTACTAATTACACGGTAGAGTGAACTACCAGCTCTCAAGCTCAAGCACGAAAGCACTCTCACTATGATTCCCAAGATCACAGCCGACTCTGCCTCAAGCTCATAGCAGTCAAAGAATGAAATGAAGACAAAGATTTAGTTGACCTACATCCAATCAAAGATAAGCCAAGTTTCAATTTTTATATGTTTTCAAACCTAACCAAGTCCCACATATGGAGCTTCAAATTTTGATTAGAATTCGCTTTCATGTCCTGAGCCGGTTGGATGGCGTGTCACATATCTGCAGCCATCCAGATAGATGATATGGACTCTTACCTAAAGATTAGAATGAGCAAGAAGAAGTGGTCAAGAGCCATGAAGAGATGATTTGAAGACCTTTTCTAAAGTCGACGTGTAATCGGTTCAGGCAATCCTAGTAGATGCTTTAAGGGCTAAGATAAGATTTAAATCAATATCAAAAGTTCTGATTTAGAGTCAAACTATGAACGAGTCATCAAGAGTATTTTAGCCATTATTTTTTAAGGCATGAGAAACTCATGATGAAGTTTCTTCATACAGTGACAGTCAAAGCGGTGGCTGGAAAACTCTGATGACTAGTATCCTATATAAAGAATCCCTTCCTCCCAATTGTTAGCTCATAGCACTCATCAACACATTTCCTCCTCCTCTTCTTCTGATTTCTTAGTACTGTTCCATTCAACCACAGCCATGGCGTTCGATGAATCAAGCGAGTATTTGGTGAAGGCAGGCCTGTTCATTCTGGTCCAAGTTATAGTCTATCTGATCCTGGCCAACTCTTCCAGTGTCTTCTCCAATACAAAGATGAGATCTTCAAGCTTCCAATCCATTCGATCGCTGAGCTTGCGACGTATGATCGACTTGCTCTCTGACTTGCCTGCAGGCACCGAGCCATCGCCCCGGCGCTCTGATATTAAGAATTAGTTGTGTCAACATCTTAATTAGAGCCTCCTCTCCCTATAGGAAAGATGGAAGGCCTCGGTTTTGGTTGTTCATGAAGACATAGGAATGCTATTCTTTTAATTATAGTTTGGTTCTTTGGTCATGATACGTGTGATTTAATTGGTGTGGAATTGTTTTATCAATGGATCGAATAGATTCAATCTTTTGGTGATTAAAAAACTGTGTCCAGCTTTTATTTATATTCTTCCCTCTGTCCTTGCACCACAAGAATTATATCTGCAGCTGCATCACTGAATAAAAGTTTGGTATGTAAATAAAAAATAAGGTTGGTTTGCGGTTTGTGTTATGAACTGTTACCTCATCTAAATCCTGGGGGATGATGCTCTTTGAAGAGATGTAAACGGAGGGAGTGCATATTGCCTTCCAAAAGGAGGTCATGAATTCATCAATTTCTTTAACTGTTGATGTAAAAGGAGGAGCAGTGGTTCTGACCAGCAACAGATCTGTACTATTGGAATGCCGCATGGCGCAAGAGAATTGGTGCAAAACAATCTTCTCATGCCATGAGGCTTTCAAGCAATGCATAGCAAATTTTTTTAGTATTGCTACAGGAATCTAAGAGTTCACACATCGAGCAATCATTTATTTTCTTGTTTTGCTCTTCAGAAAAAGATTGACGGTAGAAACGGAATTAGTAGTGTTTTCGTAAGAAACTATAAAATATATAAATCTACCTCATTCTATTAGCTTAAGCTTTTGGAATGATTTCAACATGGTATCAAAGCAGAGGTTCTGAGTTCGAATCCTGTCTCCGCACTCTTTAACCCCATTAGAACAAGTGGTGATTTCAACAGTTTTCTCTACAAAGCCTTCCATGAGAAATTTAAAGAACATATGGAAATTTAAGGAGCATACCTAATAGTCTTAATCCTTTTTCCTTTACCAAGGTCATAGATGTTCACTTATTATGAGCTTCTTCAAACCACTTAAATCAAACTAATAACAGCGTGCTTGATTAGAGCCCGTTATATGCAATGCATGACTATGGTGTGCAATTTGCGTATAGAGTGCTATACAGCAGTTGATGACCACCAATAAGAGATGGACAGTTATCAACAGTGATGTGCCATGTATGGCATATAAAGATGGCTATTGAGCGTTACATAATATTCTGTGATGCAGACCACGCATTATAGACGATCCGTGCCTGGTGGCTAAACTTTTCTTGTTGTGAGATTTTAAATTGTCTAAATAATATGGATGAGTTTTTATTATCCTCTCTCTCTCTCTCTCTCTCTCTCTCTCTCTCTCTATATATATATATATATATATATATATATATATATATATATATAGGAAAAATTTATGGTAGGGTTGCACATCTATGCACTACAAGTTCAACCAACGTCCAATTCAAATTTGGATCATGTAGGAGTATAGACAGAAATTTGTTTAGAGACTGCCATCGCAATAGATTGCTTCTACGTTGCATCTCAGACTTGGTGCAATGCATACGTAGGCATCATTAAATCTTAAATATCGCCCTCCATCCACGCCAGGAAGCGGCACTTGGGTGGTAATTGGTAAATTATCTCCTACATAAGAAGAAAAAAGTAGCAAATTTGGATCACTTTTAGTTTTTCATTTCTGGTTAATAGTGTTCGACCTTCTTGGAAACTATTTTGATTTTGGGAGTCTAGAAACTATATTTTTCAATTCACATGATCCTTTAGTTTCTTGAAGCCTTGCAAGTTTGCCTAACCGAGTCCGATATATAATTTTCCAGCAAGACAAACGTTGCCATCAACCTTAGTGCTAGGCTGCATTGCCGTCGACATTCGAGAAGGGGTCCCAAAATTCCTGACAGGCATAGCTTAGAAGAAGTTAGACTTCGATCAGGACGACCGCAGCTTAATGCTTGCAGTGCGACCCATCCACCACAGAATATTATACATCTCTAGATGGTTGCCATCAGAAGTCAAAGCTTAAGCTTATAAAATAAGGTAGATTTATTTATATATTTTTATATGTTCTTACACTCTCTCTCACATGTGAGCCGGACTTTTCTTTTAATGGAGGTTAAAGAGTGCTGCTTTGATACCATGTTGAAATCACCGCTTATTCTAAAAGCTTAAGCTTATAAACTGAAGTAGATTTATTTATATATTTTTATATTTTCTTACACCTTGATTCTCATCCATATGTAGCTGTGCAGCATTTTATGTGCACAAGAACCATGCTCAAATTTCTTACCTCATGATTATTTTATTTGAGTACTCCCAAACTGCTCCTTCATATTTTCATATTTCGGCACGTTGAGAGTCATTGATGATCTTTGTGATAGAATATAACAGCTAATAGTAGCAAAAATCTAATTTTATAAAATTATATATTAATAATATTATTTTGTTTTCAAATAAAATAAAAATATTTTCTTTCAAGGTTATTAATATAAAAATATAATATTCTATAGATATTGATTAAAAAAAAAACAGCAGTCTTAATCATCATCATGGTGACATATTAATAATAGCCATTTTATAATTATGCTATTAGGTGCTTAGATTATCGTTGATTGTTGCAATTAGTTTCAATGGTTAAATTTTAAATTCAGAAGGTGGCATACTTGTCATCCTCATACGCATATGTTGAAGGAGAGTTTGACCAAGTTTTCGAAACTAATTATATAAATTTATCAAAATAATAGCTACGCAGTTAAAAAAAAATATATATATAAAATATAACTATGTGCAAGAACAAACAATAAATATGTGATTAAAAATCAAATGATAATGCATGATCAAGTAATAACCGCGTGTTGAACTCGGTCAAAGAATGAATTGGGTGTTAAATATTTTTTTAAAAAAATTACTCCATCAAAGGAATGGTTAGAGACGCCACCAAGATGCCATGAACCAAAGGCATATCTATACAATAAAAAAAAAAATTATTTTATTGCTTCCAAGAGGGGAAAAAATCAAAGTCATGAGTAAAGTAATAGATTTTTGTCTCCTTTTACTCTTTCCACAAGCCGAAGCATGAACTCTTCTACTAGCTAAAAGTAAACCATAGAAACTATATATGAGGCCTGATAAACCCATCCAAGAGTCTCTCAACTTCTCTCATACCATTCCCATTCTGCCTTCATATTTCGTTCCCCCAGCCATAGCCATGGCGATAGAGGACTTCTTCTTTCATGGCCTTGAGGACCTCCTGAAAAAGTTGGCCATCTTCTTGTTGGTCCAAGCTCTGGTGTATCTGATCCTCATCAACTCATCCAATGTCTTCTCCTCCTCTTCCACAATGAGATCTCACAGTTTTCGGAGTGTGAGATCGATGAGCGTTCGACGGATGCTGGCTTGGTTCTCCGACGTGCCCGTTGGCGCCGACGAGCCATCCCCTTCCAATTCCCCGGCTGGAGAGGCTTCTTTGAAACACCCAGTAGATTAATTCTTTGTAAGATGTCGATGGCCTGACGATTTTGATGCTTTTATGGATTCTAAGAGTTTAAATTTTGAAGTAATGAAATGAGGTGATATGATTTATGAAAAATAGCTGAGTTCGTGCTTTTTTGGAGTATTAATTTAACAATTTCTGGCTACTAATGACTGAAAGTGATCCTTCATGCAATATTTTTGATGAATATGTCTCATGGCATGGTTTAAAAGATTACCTCCGTTTAGGAATTATTCCTAACAGTTACGTGCATGCATATGGTTTTTTCTACGTAAGTTGGTACATAAAAAATTTAATTAGGGTTTGTTATGATTACGATGGAGAACAGGGAAATTGTCCCCCTCATGTTTGATTCTAAAGACGACTCTTTTCCAAGTTGATGCGGCAGTATGCTGCTTAAGTTGTTGTTAAAGTTCAGAGAGCTATGTTGTATTTCGAAAAATTTGTTACTATATGAGAAAAAGGTACATAAATATGTGCCTAGGTCGGAGGCTGCGGAACTGTCGCACATTCATAGGAAACTTTCTCCACGAGTATGTAAAATATCTCATTATGATATCAAAATCCCGCAACGGAAATAATTCAAATAATAACATTTAATTCTAATTAAATAACAAAATTAAAAGTTTTGCAAAACCAATAATATTCCAAAAACTTGCATCAACTCTAAAACAAAATCTAATCTAAATAAAGATGTCAAAATCTTGTCTCTAATTGCTCTTTCATGGTAAATCTCTGAGTTGAGCTAATTATTTGGATATGTAAAAATAGTAAAAAACCGTATAATGAGCTAGACAGCCCAGTAAGCAACAAATATTTTAATTAGATAAATCAAGCAATAATACAATAATAATATACTGAAATTAAACGTGTAAAATACATTGATTCAAAGCTAAATCGATACGCTATCCAATCACTTTAAATTTCAAATCTTGTTTCATAAATCAACTATTTTTCAAATCATCAAGTTCATATCGACAGCCATAAGACAACATTTATATAATATAGCTGGGCCAGAATATGAGCTTATCAAAGTGCCAATATATAATCCCTACTGGCAAGGTATCGATATGCCAATGTATAACCCCACTAGCGGGGTATCGATATAGCAGCAAATAACCCCCACTGGCAGGATATCGATATACCAACGAATAACCTCCACTAGCAGAGTATTGATATACCGACGAATAACTCCCACTGACAGGGTATCAATACAGTCTGGCTGCGAGTCCAAATTTATTTTGAAGCAAAAATTCATTTCTCATATTCAGTGTTCCAAATCATAAGATAAATAAATTCATACGATATCGAAATCAATCGAACATAATTCATATCAAAATCAATACGTTCAATTAAAAATCATACAATATTCTAGAAAGAAGCATATATAATAATAAAATACTATGCATCAACTTTATAAATCAAGAATGATTAGTTCGGGAGTAAGATTCACCACATCGAAAAGCCAAATCCCAAGCCAAACTTCGGAAGACATAACTTAGTTCTACATTACCCAATTGAGATAAAAGAAAAAGAAGACTTAAGGCCCACTTTTATAATTCTTTCATTTTCTTTTAAATTTCAATGGTTTGAGAGACTTCTTTCCTCCTCTGATCAGATCACCCTAAGGAAAGAGAGCAATTGAGTATTCTAAAGATCCAATATATTGAAGGCTAGGGTTTGGAAGAAAATCTTATACTCCGTAATCTCCAATTTTTATAGTAAAATATCTGCATCGTCTCTACCTATGGACGTGGATCAATAGACCCTACCATATAAATATTGTGCTCTTTTTTTTTAGCTTTTTGTTTCATTATTCCTTCTGTCTATCACAACAATGATGAATTAAGAACAATTTTGGCTGTTATAGGTATAACCTTCGTATTCATAAAATTATCAAAATGTTTCTCCTAGGATTTTTATTTTATCTTGTTCAATCACGTTAAGCAGAGCACTCATGTCCTCGATACAACAAGAAAATGGTATAAAAGTATTATTCTTCAGAAAAATCTCAGCATAGATGGGGAATATAAAAATCAAGAATATTATTGATTGATATGTACACATATAATAGCCTACCTATTTTGAAAAAAAAAAAGAAAAAGAAAAGAAAGCAGGAAGAAAAGAAATAACATATCAAATATTTTTTTGAATCATCTCCCGGACCTCATCCATTACTAGCCATGCTTTATGGCCTCCAATTACTTCAGCTTTCATTTCTCCATCCTTCCATAGCTGCATGTAGCAGCAATTTCCAATTATTTCTCCTTAAAAGAAATATTTCAATTAAGAAAAAAATAAATATGAAAATTAATTCCCACCTGAATGGTTGGCATTTTCTGAAGAATTCCCAGAAGTATCGAGTCCATCAAATGAGAAAAAAAGAAAAGAAAAGAAAAGATAAAACATAAAACTTAGAAAGCAGATATATAGTAGTTGTAATTGGACAACCATTATATTGTAAAGAGAGTGACAAGAAAAAGATAAACAGAGTCAATGGTTAACTCACAGAAATGTTCCCTCGCTTCACCAGTTCTTGAGAAACTTTGTTTACGTCCACATAATAAAATTTAACCCTGCAAACAAGAACAAGAAAGGTACAACAAAATTCACAGCAATATATCATAAAAGAGTTGCTAGAAAGTTAAATTTTCACATATTCCCTTTGCACCATCAACCACATTGTCTTGCGATTGATTTGAATGCTATCTTTACCTAAATCTTGCGATCATTCTGCTGCAGTGCATTTTTCAGATTTCTTACTTCATTGATTGGAGAATACACTGGAATTAGAGAATAATCCTCACCTTGGGTGGTATTCTGCTGCCAGCTTTTCTAACTTGGGCTTCAAATAAATGCATTTTCGACACCAAGCAGCCATCCTGGCCCAAGACAACTATCAATAACTTCAATGTTACTGCACTCAGTGGTGACATAAATTAGCTTGCAGGAGTTAAATTCACAAGATAATTTTAAGTAATTTTATCAACGATACTAAATCCAGTGGTTGTTAGAGCAAAGAAATAATGATGCAAATTGGATCAAACTTTCACAGACTCATTTGGGTTGGGCAGGTGGGGATGTACTGCACTCATGTTGAATTTGAGATGCAACTTGCTAGATACTAATCTAATCTTGTTTTTGCTATTATCCAACTGCATCCTCTAACATCTGATTTAGCTAAAAAGAGTTACACTTTTACTTGTAGCAACTTCCTAGCTAGCATAGACAATAAATGTTAGTCCAACTTATGGAAGAGTTGGTAAAGGTTGAGAATCCATTATAAATTCTTCTACACCTAAAGCCTAATTTACCATCATATAATTGTCACATATTTAGCACATAATTCGAACCCTGATCATCTTATCCATATCACCCTCTATCCGATGACTGCCAGAATTATATAGCAGACAGAGATAAGGTGTGGGAATAATTGGCTGAGGGCCATTAAACTCCCAATCCCAAAATTCTTCAAGATACCAAAAATTTATTTATAAAATTATTTCAATATTGAGGGTGCCAAATGTCTGATTGGGCATTGATACTAATGACCCGGGTTCAAATCCCACCCTTACTCGAATTTGGTTGGTCTTCTATCAGGTATAAGAAGTTATCCTTTGATTACCTTTCTCCTTGCCATCTTAAATGTCACAATTCTTTCCCCTGTCTTAAATGCCTCAATTTTGCCATCATATGTTTCTCTTGATTATTTTTCTCAACGTTTCCATGTAGCCATCCCACCCCATCCCATGTCTCTCTCCCTGTCCCAACTGACACACTCTTTATCTCTCACCCCAAGGCCTCAGCCCTCATAGGTCTTAACCATCTATCTCCCTTCCACTTTGTATTTATTTTAACATATTTCTAGTTACACTGTTTAATTTCTTTTATTTCATCATGTTCGATTTATTTTTCTATTTTTATTTTATTCTACTTTATTTTCAAAAATTATTTATGTTTTTAATTTTTTTAATATTTTCTTTTGTTATATTTTATCACTTATTCTTGTTTTCTTCTTGTTTATGCTGTTTTGTTTTTATTTCTTCTTTGTTGATTCTATATTCTATGTTTTCTTATGTGCATTTTCCAAAGGGAACTTAAAGGCTTTTAAATATGCTCATTTTATTTTTCCACTTTTATTTTATATCACTTATTATTTATGAAATATCTCCTTCTCTATGTTTATATCTTGGTTCTTACATGCATGCATTTTAATATCCTATTCATCTCTTTAATTTTTTTATTTTTTTGATGCAAGTACATATTTTATCAATTTCTAGTTGAAATTATTTTGTCAAACCTAAAAACCAGATCCTTTCTTTAGCAGTCCTGACCTAGTTACCATTTCTATTTTAGTCCATCATACATAGTTTTGGGTCTTTGTATTTTGTCATGCAATTAGGCATACTTCTAAACACAAGTTAGCATGTTTTACTAATAGATCATGGATTAATCATGAAATAAACAAAGACTATAAATAAAATTTCCAGTCCAATTGTTGTCAATTTATAGGGAAAACCTAAATTTCCCCAATTACTTTATCAGAAGTGTGAAATCAAATTTGGTCCAACTATAATTACCAGATTTACACTAAAGGTCAAGGGATATAACCATTTATAGAAGCCCTAGTTCACAAATTAAGATGGATTAGAGTGGGATTATATCAGGCCTTCCATGGACTTGGCCCATATAAATTAGACCAACATTAATGACCTCGGCATCCAGTGACTGCCCGGTAAACATACCAACCAGATTGAGAGGCTAAAATGTAATATTATAATATAAGAACAGAGAGGGGTTGGAGACTACTTAACCAGTCGATGACGATGGGCTGAGAGCGCTCCTGCGACAAACGGAGGATCTCATCCAGCTCTTCCACTCCGGCGATGGCTTCCATCTCGATCGATGTCGGCCTCGACACGTCTTGCTGCCAGAACAACCCCGCCTTTACCTCTCCTCTCGGCCTCCTTCTCCCGCTCCTCACTCCGGAGGACGCGGGGAATCCTCCGCCGTTCACCGCCACCAGCGAGCAGCATCCGCCGCCGCCGCCGTTGGATGCGTGGATCCCCTGTTCTCTGAAGCAGAGATCAGAACAGAGAATGTTAGGATTCGCTGCCGAGGCTGCCATTTTCCCCCCTGGAGCTCGGTTGCTTCGTTTTCCGGTGGGGCAAAAAAAAAAAAAACGGTGCCTTTAAGCTGATATCAGATCTGGGTATTTGAACGTTTGGCTGGAGACGGAGTGATGGGAACCGGGATTTGCGATTGAAAAGAGAGAGACTTATCCGGATGGGACTTGGAAGCAGAGGAGAGGAGAGGAGAGGAGAGGAGAGATTGGGCCCAGACAAAGAGAAAATATCTTCGGATTCATTGGACGGTCCTGATGGTCTTGTAGCTGGTCATTGGACGGTGATGATGTTCCAGGATTTATTCTGACCGAGTCACCTTCCTGTAGCTTTGAGATCCGTGCGGGGCTGCTGCGCCACCGTGCAAAGGGATTGTTTCCGGATACAGTGAAGCAATCCGAAGTCTCTCCGGAAACGATACGGAAGCGGATATTGATTTTGTGGTCTTGGTTCATTATGTCACGGCACTTACGTGGCAATAATTTAGAATCGATTTCTTAGGGATTTACAGAGGCTCTTTCTTATTATGCGGAATATGTTCTGCAGGCTGGTTGCACCATTTTGGAAGCAGATTCAGCTTTCCTGATGGCGCATCTGAGAGAGGAGGCGCGGAAGGAGGTGGAGCACCTGCTTCTCGGCGATATTCGTCGGATACTGCGGGAGTATCGGGTTCTCTAAAGACATGTCTTGCGGAAGGCGAACCAGGCTACTGGCTAGATCGCCTCCTTCATTGCGCACCACTCCGGAGACCTTCTCTGGATGCAGCAGTCTTTTGTTCCTTTTGCTTTGTGTTGTTTGCTTGATGCTGATGTAGCTGGCTGTGCTCGTAATAGAGAAATGTGAGCAGTCGTTTCACCAAAAAAAAAAGAAAAATCTAGTTTCTCTAGTATATATAGGTGCAAGAAGATGAAAAGGCAACCTTAAGGGCTCGTTTGGTTCGCGGGAAGCATTTTTCCTCCTAGGAATATAATTTTTGGGAAGCAGATTCTTAGGAAGAAGATACCTAGGAAAATACTTTTGGCATGTTCGGTTGACCATGGGAAAGTGACAAATTTCCAAAGTGCTTATGTTTGGTTGAACATCCACTTTCCTGTAAAAGTTATGTATAATTTCTATTATACTCTTAATAAAAATTAGGTCTTTAATGCCTCTTTAATGTTTCTTTAATACTGAAGGGCCTTTTGGGAAAAAAATAAAAATGGAGTTATTCCCGCCTCATGAGAAAGTAACTTTCCCATGTTTCTCATGGGAAAAGACTTTCCCATGAAATGTGAGAATCATATTCCCACAGGAATATAACTTTTCCATCTCTCTTCTTTGAAAACTCCAACCAAACAAGAGGTATCTCATTGCTTTCCCGTTGACCACACTTTCCCCCCTTCTTTTCCTGCGAACCAAACGGCCCTAATGGCATTTCTTAGTAGTTGAATCAATTATGTCTTAAATTGTACCAAGAGCTTTAAGTTTATAATCGGGTGAGATTGGATGCATATTGCATTAGATGCATGATAGATCAACGATCTATTAATCCAAATCTAATATTGATTAAAAATTTAAATTCAAATTTGACCATTTTATTGAACATTAATCTAATCTACAATAAGTTGAATTAAGCTGAATAAGTTAAATGATTAACAAAAAAAAAAGTTGAGAATAAAGTGGTGGGATGTGGTTTAAGATCGCTATCGCGCGCTGAAAAGCCATGACTAGGCTATCAATTGATTGGAGACGCTCCAGCTTGACCTGAGTTTGGCTCAAATTAAATTCAATTAAGTTCAACTCAAATTTAACTAAATCAAACTACTCATGATTCATGAGCTTTAAGATAATCTTAAACCAAGCTTGAAATTAATCAGGCTCAATTACGCTTGACTCCACAAGAATATTATATAATATAATATATGATATATATCATGTACATATATTTTACTATATAAAGTCTAAATTAAGTGCTCATGTATTTCATAATGTATTTAATAATTTTGTAGCTTTATATATTGTGAGAAATAATTTTAAATTTAATTATTGGAATCAGTTAATTGTCAATTCAAGCTTGATAGAAACCTGGACCAATTTTTGCTCAATTTTGAGGTTATCAAGCTAATTGATTGGACTAGTTCTCCTCTTGATTCAAAATTAAGTTCAAATCATGCTTGATCAGATCATAAACAAATCATGTTTGATCTTAAAAATTAGGTTCAAGAATAAGTTCAAACCAAGCGTGATCAGATCTAGGCTTAATCAAGCTCAACTTAAACTTATAGTCATTTTCTTATGTTTTGATCTAAACCACATCTAGAGTAGTGATTGGTCCCATTCCTCGATAGTAAGATAACAAAAAAAAAAAAAGGAATCCTTATGGAGGCAAATTAGGTTGGGATTTAGATCTAGCAATGTAGCTTCCACCAAGATCTCAACTTCAATCACTAGCTGCTAATTCATAAATAATTAAAAGAACAGAAAAACACAATTACATTTATGTACTTTGCCTGGGTTACACTTAGACTCCCTCTCTTTAAAAATCTCAAACCGGTCCACCATGTATTTTTCCATTCCAAATTGGCCCTTCAATCCATCATCAGGCTTTCGCAAAAGGCTTACAAGACTATAGTGTGTGTCTTAAACTTATGAAATCCATAAAGTGCCCCAGTCCATGCCTTCATCAACTGATCTTTATTTTAGTGCCAAGGCAAAGTCAATTATATATCTCATGTGATTTTCTTCTCCCCCACTTAAAACTAGGGTTCGAAGAGTTTCTAAGCCAACAATTTGGGACAATGGAGAAAGAGCGCGGTAGGGATAACCCTAAGGAGTCCAGCATTATGACTAGGAGGCAATGAAAGAAATATAGGCAAAAATTGAGACAGATTACCACGTAATTGAGCCAGAGCTTCAATATGTCCTTAAGCAATCTCTTCCATCTATGCCACTATAGAAGAAGAGCTATGCAAAAAATATATGAATAAATCTATCTCATCCTATAAGTATAAGCTTTTAGGACAAGTGGTGATTTCAACATAGTATTAGAACATAGATCTTGAGTTTAACTTCTAACTCTGTGCACACGAGATGGAGGTCATCAATAGGCTCCCCCAGAGGAATAGGAGGCTTGAGATTGAGCTCTAGAGTTGCAGAACCAGGAGAAACTGTTTGATGTGGTCTTCGTTGGCTTCTTGGATGATCACTGTAGGTGTCAATGGCAATGGGGTGGATCTGTAGTGCTACAGTCTCCCTTAGAGGCTTATTATTGGTCTTGGTTGGCAGCTGGTTAGAGGGTGAATTAATTTAAGCTTTTCATTGTGGTGCAACGGGCTATAAATAATTATTGTACTTTATATTTATATAATAAAATTATATAATATATTACTTTTACTTTTATTTTATTTTTTAATTAAAAATAAATATTAGTATTAAAAAATATAATTAAACATAAATATAAATATTAAATATTTAGTATTAAATATTTTTTTATAGGATTAATGATTTATAGGACTAATAAATATATTTTATGGAATATATTAAAGTAGTTTTGGTATTATATATACAGTGATTTTGAATTTCTATGAAATACCGAACAGGTTATTCTTGGATACTTCAAAATATTTAATGACTTAAACGTATCGTACTAAACGTGGTGATATGAGATAATCGAAGATCGGATTATCTTGGAATAAGAATTATCAGTGATCTAAAATCATTGGTGATCCTATTTGGGTCATCAAACGCTACATAAGGGAATTAGGAAAAGAAGGATGGAGGGATTCGTTTTAATTCAAATTAGACTTGCTCTAATACAATTATAAACCTATTAAAACTCCTTCCTGGTATTGATAAAGGGTAAATTAGTCATTCTAGCAGAGCTGTTGATGGTGTCATACGAGATATGGACCGATTCGAGAGTTTTTTTGTTTTTTAGTTTTTATTTTTGTACGCCGACACCTCACACAATACATATGTAAGTACAGTCAACAAAGTTAGGAAAAAAAAACTGGCGAAAAAAATAAGAAGCTTTTGTTTGATTCACTCAGAATAATCCACCAAAGTGATGCACCGCAAAGAAGATCATCCAACCTGCTGTACCATTTGTTTCTCGATAAATATGAATGATTCGGAAGGAGCTACAACTCTCGACGAGCCTTGGGATGTCGTGGGGCATAAGCTGCCCGTTCCTCGCTAGTTATTAAATTTTGAAGTGCAAGGATTTGAGTATAACAAGGGCAAAGTACAGTGTATATTCCCCAAAAGATAAAAAACGATAAAGAAACCCGTAGCATGAATTGTTCAAATATAGTAATATACCACTCTATTTTGCACCTACGTGGTCCATCCGATCACAATCATACGGTCAAAACCTTGCAATCCAAAGTCTATTTAACCATTTCTTCGTGATATCTAAAGTTAGATTACAATCGCGGACGCAGAGAGAACGGAGCCAAGGCTCACTCCTGTCCTCTTGCTCTGGTCACAGAGAGAGAGAGAGAGAGAGAGAGAGAGAGATGGGGTCATCAAAGACGATAAGGAGACTGGAAGTGGTGTCTCCGGTGCCCGCCGATATCGACATCGCCAACTCCGTCGAGCCCCTCCCCATTGCCACCATCGCCGAGGATCTCAACCTCGACTCCAAACACTACGATCTCTATGGAAAGTACAAGGCCAAGGTCTTCTCCCTTTTGTCCCCAAACTCAATCGCAGATCTTCTCGCTTAGGTTCTCTTCTCTTATTTGATTGGCTTGGTGGTTTGTGGGATTTTAGGTTCTCTTGTCGGCGCTCGATGAGCTCCAGGGATCGGAGGATGGGTACTACGTCGTGGTCGGAGGGATCACCCCGACGCCGCTCGGGGAAGGCAAGTCGACCACCACGGTGGGTCTCTGCCAGGCTTTGGGTGCTTTCCTTGATAAAAAGGTGCCGCCTTTGAACTCCTCTTCCTCTCGGTCTCCCTCCCCCACCTTCTGGATGCTTTCTGACAAACTCTGAGGGCTTTAATGATGAAAAGCTGCCGCCTTTGGCTTCGATGTCTCTTCCTTTTGGTATTTCTTCGTGGTTTGAAGGGGTTTTCTACTTTGTTTCTTGTACTTGTAGATCTAATCATGTGTTGGGTATCGATCAGGGTTGGGTTTTCTGTAACTTCTTTGATGATTTAGCTACAGATGTCTGGTCGGTCATCCCAATTTGGACTGTGGGGTTGTTTTCATTCGACCATGTGAATCACTTATGAATGAGCGTGGAATTTTTCTCATCTTTATGAAGTACTCGGAGTTCGATATGGTTCGCATTTCTTTTCTTTCTTTTTTTTCCCCCCTGATTTAGAACAAGAGAGAAAGGAGAAAGTTTTGCTTTTAAGATAGACTACTGGATGACGTGCTTCATTTTTTTTTGGATCTTACTATAAAATGTGGTTTTGTTAATATTCCATGGGAGACGTTATTTCAGTATCATTTACTATGATCTTAACTCGCATGAGCAGATCTAGAACAAAGGTGCATATTTTTCACTTTCTCATCATGTTTGGACCACGCACAGGAGTATGTAAAACATAATCTAGATTGTGATTTTGTGAATCTACAAACGTTAATAAGGGCTTTTGTTATTTTGATTTTTATATCTTCATGTTGAGAGGAGAGTTAAATCAGCATACTCTTTAACTCATGTTGTTTTGGTGCTTTTCTGGTCTTCCTGAGTTTCAAGCCCTTTTTTTATATATTCACTTCATCAAATGAAATTGGAACTGACAATGACCCATATTGTCAACTGAAAGAAACCACACAAACAGATCTTGTTTACATTATTTATTTATTTATTTACTTGCTTATCCATTGGTTTGCAAAATTGTTCTTTTAATGTTTGAACTTAAAGGTGCAAGTACTAATTATTAGCTAATTAAGATTTCAAATAAACTTTGAGCTTAAATATGGTGCTAAACTGCTAATACATATAATCTCCCGGGATTGTACTACGTTTCTTGATCATATTGGTCTTATAAATGCTATTTAAGGTCATATATGACTAGTATGCTGCTGTTAATAATTCCAAAATTATTTCATTTGACCTTAAATATACTTCTTATGAGCATTCGTATTGTTTGGATACATTTTACTCTTACTCCTTTCATGAAAACTGCTGTGAATTTTGTTTTATAGCTTCTGTAATATTTATCTCTCTAGATTTCTTCTTCTTTCATTTTAAATTAGCAAAGGTGCAAATTGAGCTTGTATGTTTTTGCTTGAGTCTGCTTTCAGGGATTTGTAACCTTGTGCTAGTTAGCTCCTCAATTTTTTTTTGGCTTGCTTCACACCTCAGGGAGAGTTATACAAATATTTCTTAAAACTCAGGACCAGGCTAAATGAAGTTAGGAAAGTACATCACATAAATGAGCCATATTTTTTATGCATTATTCCTTACCCTGTGCCATCTGTAAGAGGCCCATGCAAATCATAGGTTTACTTGGCTTTGTTTTAAGATATGTTTATCTCGCCAATTGTCTGTATGATACATTCAAGTTTTTGGAAAATGTTTTCAATAGGCTATCGATTGGCCACCAATTCTGGCCATAGGCTCATTGCCTCATTTTTTACCTCTATACCCATAAACTGCATACATATTCTCCAGTTTATCTTTTATAGACCTTATCCTCTAATTCGTCCTTCGTACATTTGCTCTCAACTCTGTTTTTTGTTTTCCATTAGTAATTTAAAATCTGCAAACGTCATACAACATGACACCTTCTCTTAAATATTAGCTGCAAGCTTATGTGTGAAAAAATAATGATAGATGGGCTCAGACACATTGTAGGCTCACAAAAAATGAAAATTTATTTGTCACCACATCGACTTTTCTAATAATTCTTCTTCGTCCTTTTCACACGATTATAGCAATTTCAACACACAATACCTCATTTGTATAATTGTATGTTTTCATATACCTTTTTCTGAGATGAAAAAGATCAATGAAATATTTGAGAATATGAACTATTAACCAAAATGGGGTGTGGAGTAGAGAATGTCTTATTTCAACTGTTTTTGAAGTTTTTTGCCAAAAGCAAAAACTAGTAATGAAAAGTCACCATGTCTAAACAGTAAAGATTGAACGAAATCATTATAAACAATTGAACACTATTGGTATTGTCCTTCGCATGGATAAAACCAATATGGCCTAAATTTATTGGGTTACATTATTGAAGAATGCCAGCAAATAATTCTGAATCAGTTTTACAACTTATTTCTAGCAATACTATTTGGTTTTTTTCCTACCTACTTCATTACAAAACCGTGTCCTAGATTGCTTATTAATATTTTTTCTAAGTGTTATAGTATTTTACCAACTAAATCTGTCTCTGATTAGGTTGCCACCTGTCTACGTCAACCATCCCAAGGTCCAACTTTTGGAATTAAAGGAGGTGCTGCTGGTGGTGGTTACAGTCAAGTTATTCCTATGGATGAGTTCAATCTTCATCTAACTGGAGATATTCATGCAATCACAGCTGCAAATAATCTTCTTGCTGCTGCTATAGATACCCGGTTTTTCCATGAGGCATCTCAATCAGACAAAGCTCTGTTTAATAGATTGTGCCCTCCAAACAAAGAAGGCAAACGCACCTTTGCTGATGTTATGTTCAGGCGTCTGAAGAAGCTTGGCATCTCAAAGACAAATCCTGATGAGCTGACACCTGATGAAGTCAAACGATTTGCTAGGCTTGATATTGATCCAGATTCCATAACTTGGAGGAGAGTCATGGATGTCAATGATCGGTTCTTGAGGAAAATTACAATTGGACAAGGTCCTGAAGAAAAAGGGATGGTAAGAGAAACAGGCTTTGACATATCAGTTGCTAGTGAGATCATGGCTGTACTGGCTCTTACCACTTCCCTTTCAGACATGAGGGAAAGGCTTGGAAGAATGGTAATAGGAAACAGCAAGGCTGGTGAACCAATAACTGCAGATGATCTTGGGGTTGGTGGTGCTCTAACTGTGCTGATGAAAGATGCCATTAACCCCACTCTGATGCAGACTCTTGAAGGGACCCCTGTTCTAGTTCATGCTGGACCTTTTGCCAACATTGCTCATGGAAATTCATCGATAGTGGCTGATAAGATTGCTCTCAAACTGGTTGGAAAAGGTGGTTTTGTAGTCACAGAAGCAGGTTTTGGTGCTGATATTGGCACAGAAAAGTTTATGAATATTAAGTGTAGGTACAGTGGTTTAGTGCCCCAATGTGCTGTTATTGTGGCGACTATAAGAGCTTTGAAAATGCATGGTGGTGGACCCGAGGTTGTGGCTGGGAAGCCTCTCGACCATGCCTATTTGACTGAAAATGTGGCTCTTGTTGAAGCTGGCTGCGTGAATCTTGCCAGGCATATTTTGAACACAAAGTCTTATGGTGTGAATGTTGTGGTTGCAATCAATAAGTTTGCAACAGATTCTGAGGCTGAGATGAATGTTGTGAGAAGTGCAGCTTTGGCAGCTGGTGCTTTTGATGCGGTTGTATGCACTCATCATGCTCATGGTGGAAAAGGAGCGGTTAGTATTACGTCCATTTTTGATATGGCATGTCTATAGTGTACCTGTTTTATCTCAAAAACATGTCATTTATGCATCACTTTAGTAGCATATTTTATGTGGGACATCGTTGTTGCCGAATTTTGATTAGGAAAACCTTTGCTATCTGCTTTCTTAGTGCTTTCTTTATGGATTTTTATGTCATACCAACAAATTTCTGGCATGTTTTATATGACTCTTTTCTGTTTCCTGCTATGGCATGTTTCACTTAAACACTCGTTTTCCTGCATCTGTTTCTGTAATTTTATGTTTTACTATAGCCTGTAATATTTGAGACGCTTTGTCCATGTTTTATAATGATGATTTTTCTTTTGATTTCTTTTATCGTTTTCCATTGCATTTTTTATGAGAGTAGAAGCTACATGGCTGTATCTTGAAACTATTAGCTACATTCTTGGGACTTAGCATTTGTTTGGTCAGATATACATCCTGTACTGATTGAATGAAAAAAAAAGCAAAAAGGAAATATTAAAACAGAGCACCACTTGGTGTAGCATTTTTGTAGCTTGCTTTATCTGATGTTTCATGTCACAGTGCCATGTTTTTTTCTCTGTCCTTTTTTGTTTATTTATTTATTGTTAGATGTAATTTAAGTTCTGTAGTATTAATGTGCAAAACTAAATGCTTCTAATTGTGTGGATACATTTGCTTAGTTCCTCTGGCTTTTTCTGACCATGTATTTGAACTGATAATCATCTACCAACTTCTGGTTGCACTGAATTTGCCGTGGCTTTCTGCCAAAACCTCCAGGTTGATCTTGGTATCGCAGTTCAAAGGGCATGTGAGAATCAGACGCAGCATCTGAAATTTTTATATCCCGTGGACATTAGTATTAAGGAAAAGATTGGGGCAATAGCCAAGTCCTATGGTGCCAGTGGTGTTGAGTACTCAAAACAGGTAATTTTCTTTTTACTACTAACCAATTATGATAACTTATAGCATAAATTATCCGAATCTAATTGTGTGGAAAACTAAATCTTCATTTTAGACTTGAAATAATGCAATATGGTGAACAACTGCAAAGCAAAATTATTTGACTTGAAATAATGCAATATGGTGAACAACTGCAAAGCAAAATTATTTAAAGTCTTGATCACTACTGTTCTAGCATCTCAAGAACCATTAAGGGTCAATATGAAGGCACTAATTATCACTTGACTGTGGATTAGTATTGATTGAACACTAGAAATGAGAACTTTTATTCAGATGACCATAGACATTAATTTTCTTGTTCTTTAAATTCATTATCCTTGACATGATTTCTTTTGTGAAAGGCTGAGAAGCAGATTGAGATGTACAGCAGGCAAGGGTTTTCAGGTCTACCCATTTGCATGGCGAAAACCCAGTACTCATTCTCACACATCCCATCTCAGAAGGGTGCTCCTGCTGGATTTGTGCTGCCAATCAGAGATGTGAGGGCTAGCATTGGAGCTGGCTTCATATATCCACTTGTGGGAACAATGAGTACAATGCCCGGTCTTCCGACTCGACCTTGTTTCTTTGACATTGATATTGACATTGCCACTGGGAAAGTCCTTGGGCTCTCTTAAAATCTTCTGTATGTTGTATTTTTCCTCTATCACTGTGCATCTGCTTCAAATCTTTGTTGTTTGCCAAATGTCCAATGAACCTCGTTCTGTATTTTTCAATTGAATAAAATCAAAGCCTGCTATTTTCTGATCTAGCATAATATATTTGAGTTCAATTATATCACTTTAGTTAGACCAAGAAGCTTATACAGTTCTCCTTCTGTCTTAACATTTATCTAATGATGGTTAGAATACACGGAAAGATCCCTACCCTGATGAGAAGGAAAGAAAAAGAATGGTCAATTCGGAGTCGTGAGGATAGATAACTGGAGGGTCCAATTCTTGTGACAGATGATGCGGTGGAATTGTACAAAACTTCAAGCAGTTTTTGACAGTGCTTATAACAATTGATTGCCAGTATATTTTTGTAGGCTCAAATTTCCGAATGCTCACTGTCTGTTATATCATATTTATATAGGGCATTGCCAAGTAATATACTCCTGGTGTTCTTAGATTTCCTTCGTTTATAGATACTGGATTTCACTGTATGATATAATCATGGCACACTTTACCATACCGTATCGAATCAGAAGGTACAAGATATAGTGTATTGTATAGATTCGGTATCGATATACATTAGTATGGAGGCATACCGACATTCGGTATGCAAAACCGGCTCCATACCATACTAACGTAATGATAGAGTGGTGCAAATATGGAGTCTGGTACTAAGACAACATATCTTATGACAAGATGTTTTTTTTTCCGAAATACTTGAATACTGATAGCAAACCGGTTGAAGATTTCTGAAATTTTATTTAACATGTCTGTAAGATAAATGAATTGATTTGGTGGCACTTTTTGGGGACACATCTACAGTGCACCTCACTTTTGCAGGTTGTCTTGCTGCAAATGCACCCTGGTAAAATGTTTATAAAATCAAACTGTGGAACTATTGGAAAATAACTCAATTGAAATGATGAGATGCCTAGAATCTATTAACGGCAGAGGAGGTAGGGAAGAAATATTTGCAGCCACTAGGGTGCGGAGGAGGATCACCTTTTCTTGTGAGGAAACAGGGTTGGTTCCGTCAATTAATTGTTGTCTTTATGGTTAGTGAAGCCAGCAAATGATAACAAATGATAGGCTGGTGAGCATGGATGGTGCCTATTGTTATCCCTTTCCTTCCAGGGAAGAGATAATGTTGTGGCTCATGGATGGTCTACATTAAAAAATAAGAAATAAAAATAACAGAGCTGAATATATTCTTTTATAGGTGTTTATAATTTTATTTTTTAAAATAAAAAAAATAAAAATAAAAAGTGATGCCAAATAAATTTTTCTTTCATGTCACCTCTCTCTTCTCATGCCCTTTCATAAAATAATAACAAATTTTCACTATAAACAAAATCTTATATCCTTATGCATACTCTTGGCATTCTTTTAAAAGATTGTAGATATTCTATGCTAATGACCTGCGCTCAAGAGAGAAACAAAGTTCAAACCTTGGTGGAGGTATTTTAGTATATTACTACTATGTTGCTCGGAAAAAGAAAAATAAATATGGATTATCCTCAACATCACATATATGAACAGATGATTGAAAATTTTATGGAAGTAAGGCGTGAGAGTGGAGCAGCAATCTCTCCTGAATTGGAAAGATGCCAAGTTTTTTTTAAAGAAATATAATGAAAATGTCATCATCTAATTTCAAAATCAGGAAAACCTATCTAGTTCATGTATTGTGAAGAGGAGTGCTAACTGTAAAACTCAAGTTTCATTAGCTTCCTAACAATGATAGAAAGACACATGACATCTCCACATATCTTTATGTTATTGGAGCATTTTGGTATGATAATATTACCCTATTTGCATGAATACCTCTTTCGAGCATTCTACGTAGAAGTAACAAATATAACATTGACAATAGTAAGAGCAACACCACCACCACCACCAACAATAATATCAGGTTTATATAAAGATGGAATTAGCCATGGAAATTACCAAAGATCCACAAGCAAAGCAGTGACAATATGGATAAAGCAAATGAAAATATATATCAGAAGGATTTTGATTCCATAGCTAAAGAATTTTATGTGGCTCTCTAAGAGACTAGTAGAAGCACTAGAATAGCATTCAATTCTAGATATTACCATTTTAAGGCAAAGCTAGACTATAATGGAACATAATCTAACCCCAATCATCAACTAAGCATTTTATATTTCTCATCTCTTATTTGCAACAACAATACATTTTCTTGGCGATCAAGTTTAGTGATTGCATTTGCCCAAAAACATTTAAGTGTTGCACATGAATGCATCGACAAATAAATCTCAAGCAGCTTCACACTAATTATCAAACCATTTCTCAATAAATCAAATGGACGAAAATCCTTGAAATTAAAATATAAGCCTTAGAGACCTCTAATTTCTAGTCTAATAGAATGCAAAAGAAGAATAAGCCTGACCATAAGCGCTAAACCAAACCATAACCAAGAAAAAAATGAAAATTAGAGCTACAAGAACAATAAGCTATGCAAGATTTCATGAAGACATAACTGGTCATGATGGAAATCAGAATGAAAACAATACGATCTTTTAAATCCCCAACAACAACAACAAAAAAAAGAGGAAATGCCATCTATCTTAATATTACAAAAGATTTTGTGTTGGAGTATTTCAAAAATTCGAAGCCTACCCTTCTTTTGTCTTTTGTCTTGTGTACTTTCTTTAAGTCTTACATTAGAAAGATATGAAATTCAAAAGATCTTTATATAGTCTTCAACCTTTTAACTTGGGGAAGCAAAGAAAGTAAGTAGTTTATACGCGCACGAGCCAAGGCAAAATTAGCAGATCTGATCCGAAAACATGTTAATTAGGTGCGTCGCGCTCGATCATTGCGCACAGGAGGGGACCCCGCAGGAGTTGAGCCCGATTTTTAGTTTTTTGAATTTAAATATTGTGTTTTTTTATAAACACCTCTTCCTTCTCTTTTCAAATCGAAAAATCTTATCTTCCTTCTCTTCATACTCTCTCTATTTTCTATGTTCCTGAGCGGTTCTGGGCTGTTCGATGGTGTCGCTGCTACATCGAGATTCATTTTCAGAGCGGTGCGATCTATTCTTAGGGACAGTGAAATCATATCTTAACCGATAAATTTTTTCTTCTTTTCATAACACTTTGTAACTAAAGGCTATTCCGAGCATACTCACGGCCACATGTAGTGAGAAGTTGGTAAAAAAAAAAGGGAAAAGAAAAGAAAAAAAAGACCATGTATCAAGGTGCGAACTTTGAAGCAGATCTCTCCATTAATCCACATGTTCTAAAACAGAATCATATAGGAAAGGAGACATGAGAAGGATCTGTCTGTTTTTCCATAAAAATGATGAAAAGACACTAAAATAATTAATGGTGAGAAATTAAAAACTTAATTATAAATTTGGTTCGGGAGATGCGTCAGAGCTAGGGTTAGAGATTCAGCCATTTGTTTGTCTTTATAGATACGAAAGCAAAACATTTTGGGGCCGAAACAATTCGATCCTGCGGGTCCCGAGCTTTTCTTATTTTGTTTTTTTTTCCTCTTCTGTCCGGTGATCTTCGAGAGAGGGCGCGCGAGCGAAGCGGGGAAATAGAATTAGGGCACGGTCGGGGGTAGGGAAGTGCTCTTGGGCTTCGAAGCCTCTACCGAAAGGAGGGAGGTGATACGACGCGAGTAAGAAGAAGTCGAAGAAATCGAAGAGATGTCGGTCCTCGTCGTGACGAGCCTGGGAGACATCGTGGTGGATCTCCACACCGATCGCTGCCCCCTCACCACTAAGAACTTCCTCAAGCTCTGCAAGTACTCCTCGTCTCCCTTTCTCTCTTTCAGTTCTTAGATCTTTGGTCTCATTTTTGATCTCGCACATCAAATTCTCATCATGGATTCTTCCAAATCCGAAGGAAACCATCTCCAATCACACGAAGAAAAGCACTGTTTTTCTTCGACCATGTAGTCATCCAGTTTTTACATTCTTTGTGCTTCCATCTTTAAGCTTTTGATATGTTTGGCACCCTTTTTGTAATTTGGTTGATGAGTCTATTTTTTTTATTTTTATTTTTGTTTATTTTGGGGTCTTGTTGTTGTTGGGTGGGTGCGTGCAGGATGAAGTATTACAATGGATGCCTGTTTCACAAGGTGGAGAAGGACTTCTTGGCACAGACTGGAGACCGCACGGGGACTGGGACCGGAGGTGATTCAGTGTACAAGTTAGTATTTTTCTCCTCACTTTTGCATTAGTGTTGCTAGACTGTAAATTATCACTAAATTAGTATTGGTATACATGCTTTTTGCTGGGGAATTGCTGCGATTATGTGATGAATTTATATTCTCCTAGTTTTGTTATAAAATTTGCTTTCAGATTTGTCATTAAAGGGCTACAATTAGACTGTTGCTGAGATTGCCCAGGGGTGCTGGGGATCTGCGTATAGTCATATACTAATATCAAGGGTGTGCGATGTATAATAGTTCTTCTGGAAGTCCAGTTACTGCATCTACTAATATGCATTACAGCTGCATCTTAGAAGAAATAACTAATATGCATCAACAAAACAAACTGTTAACTTCTCCAAGAAATAACTATTCTGTCCACATGTGTCATCAAAATTTTGTGCAAGCAGCAAGCTGGAAATTTTGCTAGGACATGACATTGCTTGGCTTGCAATGCATCCTTGGATCCATCATCAGCTGCCACCTTTATGTTTTTATTGCTTTTATCCCATGTGTTAAGCTGGTCTTTCTATGTCCAAGTGTTCATCTCATCTTAGTTGTCCATCAGATTCTGGATTTGATTTTCTTTATTTACCATCCGTTATGTTTTGTTTTGGGACAATTCATGGTCAGGCCAGAATGAACCGAATGTTTGATTCCTTTGTTTGCATGTTTCCCTAGTTGGAGCCCCTTCTAGATCTCATATTGTTCATTTCATCTTATTTTCTGTTACACATAATGATCCTTTAATTTCAACAGCAACTTTTGCAGATTGCTGTCTGTCATTATTTGCGGAAATAGTTCTAGATATGATAATATTCAACCACATTCACACTTACTTGTTCTACTAGTAGCAATAAATCATATCAGTTGTAGTTTCTTCTGTTTGAGTCAGTGTAGAGGTCTTTACCTATCTAGCTATGTATCCACCTAAGCTATGTATTTTATCTGCCTAGATACTTGTATACCTATGTTATCTCTCTGTCAGAACTTTATGAGAATTTTTGTGATTGGATATTTGTCTTACCATTGGTGTTGTACTTTTAGATTTCTGTATGGTGAGCAGGCACGCTTTTTTGAGGATGAAATCCATCCAGATCTGAAACATTCTAAAACTGGAACTGTAGCTATGGCTAGTGCTGGAGAGAATCTTAATGCTTCCCAGGTATGCTATTATCTTTCTGCACACCATTTTTTTTGTTTTTTAAATTTGTGTTTCTATAGAAACTGCTTAAAATTTTTAAGATATAATTTCTTGTTTTGGGAGGGATCTATTCTGTAAAATTTTTCTTTTGTTGTGCTGACATTTTAAACCTATCTGAACCCCCATTTAACTAGTAGGAAATATGCTTGCAACTTACCTGGTATAAGTTCAGTAAAGTGAAATATCTGGAAGTTGTGAAGGTACCTTAGCAAAATCTTTCCTCCAATTTCATAGGGGCATGGTTGATTAAGTTGGATCAAACATTCACCTGATCAAGCAAAGTAGTTATTATAGAAGATAAAAGCATATCAGTGTAAAATCTAAGTAAGGAAAAAGCAATAGAATTGTATCATCTGATTAATGGTTGGCTATTTGATGATACGGCATATTAATTTGCATCATGTAATTGTTGTTTTTTTAGGAAGAGTGTATATCATCTAATGGCAGACCATTAAAGTTTTTATAGCATGTGCACCTCATAATTGAGGTCTAGTAATATGTCCTTAGTACCTTCTAGTGAGGCAAGTAGAAATAAATATTTTTGTGGAATCATGATGATCTACATTGCATGAAATGAAAGAGAAGATTTAAGAGGCCCATTGTATGTTAAACAAAAAAAATTCAGCTAACTTAACTAGCAAACTACATCTGGGGAAGACAAGCCTGGTGTGACTTAATGAGCTACCTTAAAATGATTCATATAAAATTAAATACAACAGTACAATAGTACCATGATAGAAATAACATCTTATTGGATTTTCTTTCTTTCCTCCAAACAATCACCTGGGTATTACGTCTTCTTATCTCATTGTAAAGAGTAAATTGGTGAAGGTGAGCTTGGATCTAATTTGTAGGTTTGGTTCTCTCTTGATTATATATATATAGAGAGAGAGAGAGAGGGGGAGGGAGAGAGTTTGCCAGTTATCTGTTTAAGGCTTACTTTCTTTTGGTGATTTGATCAATATGAAGGCGTGTATCTGGGCTTTCACCATATCAAATTTTCCTTTAAGATTGTTGGAGTGAACATGCTTGGCTGAGATGCATTCAAGGTCAAGTAGCTTGCAACAGATTTATGTACCGGAATATTTGGATTCCATGATAGGACCTTGCTGGAGTAAATAGTGGAAAGATTTCAGGTGTGTATGAGGTCTAGTGAGAGCTATGGAGCATAATAATGAGGGATATATATATATATATACGACATGATACGGATATGCTGATACATTAAATCTTGAAAAAGTAGGATATGATATGGCTATGGTGCATTGTTACCTAGACACAATGATTTTTGAGTTTTTCACTGTGGGGATTTGATACAACACTTGTGACATGGCATGATATGCATGGGACACGCCTCTTTTGAGAGTCCTTGTTCACCTGGATTCTTATAGAGTCCGATTGCCACCTCCTAATAGTCCAACAAGTCCATGAAAAAGGGAAAATAGAAAAACAAAAGAAAAAGAAAGAAAAGGAAACTTTAAAGGAAGAGTAGAAGAAGAATTAGGGCATCTAATTTACTTCTCTTTGCTTCATGCATTTATCATCAGCTTCTTCGAGAATTTTTTTTTCTCTCCTCTCTTCTACATCTCTATCATCTAAAATAAAAAATGGAAAGCAGAAAGGAAGAACAGAAGGAGATATAGGGCATGTAAGTAACTTCTCTTTGCTCCCTGACTTTGTCGTCAGCGTTTTCAATTTTTTTTTCCTCTCCTGTCTCCTTCATCTCTTACTCTTCTTTGTTCTTTTTCTTTTTCTTCAGGGAACATCAATATCTTATCCTCTTGTGCCCCCAGCACCCCCCCCCAAAAACAATGCTACTAATCTTCCTTTTGCAGAAATGCTTTAGTAACATAGAAACTTCACACAAAGTTACACAGACGATGTGCAACATCCAAATTCCTCTGTACACTGGCAGCATGCATAGTGTCATGTACTGGCAGTCAGTGAGATAGAAGAGTTACATATATCTATATAAATTTTTAAAAGAGAATTCTCGTTGAAGATTGTTTTTTCTATTGTTTTTTCTTTTTTATTTTACATCTCTCACTAGTTAGTAGTCAAAGCCTGAGCTGTCCAATCTTCCTCCCACCTTTCTCTTTTTGTAGCAGCTTTTAATGCTTGCCTGTTAGCTGTCATTGTAGCAGTAGCAGCACAGCTTTTTGAGAAGAAATTACAGCTGCATTAATGTTGCTATGTAAATTTGGTGTTTAGCCTGTTTCAATACAACATTATTCAAATAATATATATTCTTATATTGTATTATATATGCATACATGCATGCAGCATGCATGTTGCTGTATCATCATGTCCAGATTTTTAATGATTGTCGTGTCGGATTCTTAAAGACACTTGACACTGTGTCCTGCATCTAGGTAACAATGCTGGGGTACAACTGTAAAAAATATATAAGAAGGGCGACCCAGTGCATGAGGCTTCCGCTGTTGCAGGATCTTGAAGAGGGGGGGGGGGGGGGGGGGCGAGGGGGTTAGATGTACATTGCCCTACCCCGCATGTGGAGAGGCTGTTTCCGTATTTCAAACCTATGACCTCAATATCACAATGAAGCAATCTTATAGTTACATGCTTAAGTTAGAGGGATTCGAATTCATTTCCTCCATTAAACCTGAGCTCTTCTACCATGTTAACTAGCCTATTAACTCCAAAAGCTTAAGTTGTTAGGAAATGGGTCAACAATGTATATTAGGCCAAACAAGATGAGAGTGCTTTATATAAAGCTGGTGCTGGTTTTCATTCCAGGAATGTTATTATAAACATGTGAATATTGATTATTTTTTACAGAGCTGAGATCAGAGTTTTGATTTTTCCTTTACTAGTAACATTTTCAGATGTTGTATGAAAATAGTCATCTGCTCTCTCTCTCTGCAGTTTTACTTCACACTACGTGATGACCTTGACTATCTTGATGAAAAACACACAGTGAGTCTTCTTATGATCAATTTTCTTGTGATTTCATAGGCCAAACAGTGATCTTGAGCGAAACATATTTACTTCATTGATGCAGGTATTTGGTATTGTTGAAGAAAAAGAAGGCTTGGACACATTGGCAAAGATAAATGAAGCATATGTTGATGATCAAGGCAGACCATTTAAAGACATTAGGTTTGTTATCATCTTATTTATTTTGATTGTACTGTTGGATTTTTTTTTTTGCCTATTTATGAAATTACAGCACCAATTGAATCTCCAGTCTTTTAAATTTATGTGGATTATTAGGAGTAATAATGACTGATTTATCTTAATTAAGTAGGTATTGTGGCAAGGTCTTTGACTCCTTACTACTTTGATGCCTTAGAAAGGTTACAAGAAGTATTGATGGAGAGACCTGAATTCATATTTTACATGAGTCCTATTTTGAAGACTGATATGTTTTTAGAGGACACCACATTTGGAAGGTAACAGAATTTAAGATCAGATCTGAATTTTAAACTGACAGAATCTCATCATGGGAGGTTTCTAAGTATGCTTGTAAATTTATTCAGGTCTAGAATTCGAATCATAGGCTTATTCGTATTTTAGTTTGATCTTCCTAGCTTTAGCAAGACTGGAAATATGTGTTGATGTGTTTTAAATTAAATGAGTTTAGATGTCACATACAATAAGTATTGCTAATAAACCAGAAAAAGTAAGTATACCTAACTTCTGCAACTTCTTAATTCCTGTGGAAATGTTAGACATGATTGAAAATGGATCTTATGCCATCTGCAGTTGAGTATAAAGTGGAGGGATGTCAATTTATTCTCTGGGGAAAGGCATGATGTTATGAAGGCTTCATGACATGTAGTGGTATGCCAACTCTAACCCTGAGTGAATGATGAGCTAGCATGAGGACAAGCAGAAACTAGAACTGGTCTTTCTGGATGGGTTGTTACTGTCACACCTCTCTTGCCCCTAGGATGTTGGCTCTTTCCCCCCCCAATCCTACTCTGGCTTCTCTGTGCGTGTTTCTCTCTCTCACCTGTCCTCTGAGCCAGGTTGTAATTTTTCTTGCTGCCCTTCTAGCAATCTGTACTCCTTTTTTATGCACTTAATGAAAAGGCAGTAGGATGCCCCATCTTTGTTTCAAGCAAAAAAGGAAAAAAAAGAGAGGAAAAAATAGAATTATGCTGTCCTTTTGGGTGGAAATCATTACAAGGGAAAAGACAATGCTTCTTCTGCTAATAAGCAATATACATGTTCAGTTAAAAGATTTTATTGTTTGTGGAGGTGGTAATAGAAAGATTTTTAAGTAATCTTTTGTTTGGGAATGCTGTGAGTAAGAGTCATGTTATTATATAACAAGTTTAGAAAGATTATTATAAGGGAATGAAGAAATGGGCATCTTAATCTGTTCTATTCTTAGGGCTGTCAAACGGGCCGAGCTGCTCGGGCTCGGCTCGGTAAAAGCCCGGCTCGAGCTCGGCTCGTTAGTCAAACGAGCCCGAGCCCGAGCCCAAAATGAGGCCCGTTTAAATCTGAGCCCGAGCCCGAGCTCGAGCCCGAGCAGCTCGCGAGCCCAAACGAGCCCAAAAGAGAGCTCCAAAATCGAATTGGATTGGTTTGGGTTGGGACTTAGCCCGTTAATCCAAACCCAATCCGTTAATCCTTCCCTCCCACCTGACTGGCTGACCACCTCCTCTCTTTTTTTTCTTTTTTTCTTCTCCTTTCTTCTGGGTTTCTCCAGAAGCTTCCGGTGCCCTCCCCTCCCCTCTTCCGGGTGTCCCTCCCCTCCTCCCCTCCGGGTGTCCCTCCCCTCCCCTCTCGCCTTTCTCCTCCGCCGCCGATGACTCGCTGCCTCCCTCCGCCGCCGATGCCGAGCTCGGTTCCGTTTCTCCCCTCTCTCTTTTCCCCTCTTTGCCGACTCCTCCACCGGCGATCGTCGCTTTCGCGAGCTCTCCAGATCCGAGCTCCCTCCGCCGCCCTTCGTTCGTCTCAGAAGAAGAAGGCATCGGTCGTTAGGGCTGTTAACGACCGCGAGCTCTCCAGATCCGAGCTCCCTCCGCCGCCCTTCGTTCGTCTCAGAAGAAGGCACCGGCCGACGAGGTGAGTCTTCTCTTTTTTTATTTCTTTCTTCTGAGTCGCCTTCGTTCGTCTCTCCCTCTCCCTCTCTCCAGATCCGAGCTCCCTCCGCCGCCCTTCGTTCGTCTCAGAAGAAGGCACCGGTCGTTAGGGCTGTTAACGACCGCGAGCTCTCCAGATCCGAGCTCCCTCCGCCGCCCTTCGTTCGTCTCAGAAGAAGAAGGTGAGTCATTCTTCTCCTTTTTTTTAATTTCTTTCTATCCTTCTTCTCTTCTTCTTCTCTTTCCTTCCTTCATTCTTCTCCGACGAACCGCCGGAACTGAGCTCGGCTGGCGGCTGCTCGTTCTTCTCTCCGACGGTCGACGGAGACAGGGACGGGGATGGCCGGATGGGGCTGGGGATGGGGCGGGCTCGGGCTCGCCGCTCGGGCTCGGGCTCGCCGCTCGGGCTCGGGCTCGGGCTCGGGCAAACGAGCTTCACGAGCCTGAGCCCGAGCTAGAGCTATGCCGCCCGAGCCCGAGCCCGAGCCCGATCCCAATCCTGGGCTCGGTACCGAGCCCGAGCCCGAGCCCGAGCCGGGAAGTTGGTGAAACGAGCCGAGCCGAGCCTGCGGTGGCTCGGGCTCGGCTCGGCTCGTTAACAGCCCTATCTATTCTTCATGAGGGTCGAAAAAATCTTTGTCGTGGGGGATATAGGCTTTGAATCCTTTTGGTTTGTTGCATCATGATTCTGATGCCAAATCGTATAACTTTTCATTTGGAGTGGGTGGACTCCACCTAGAGTGGAAGTCTTTGTTGGTTGGCAGCATCTTGTATTCTAAGACTGGTACATAACAGTCTATGCGGGAGGAGGAGGAATGATTGATCAATTATCTAGTCTCACTTCTTTGGCCGCTTGATCTACCTTGGAGTTCCTCATATATCTATGATGTCTTTAATTGACGGTACGGGGTGCATTTTGTTAGACTTTGAAAAAGTTTTATGGAATTTGATCTTACGAACAGTTAAATTGTGTCACTTGGAAGGAAAATGTTTTTTTCTGATGAAAGATCGAATCAATTGACCTTTACACTAAGACAATTATAACAAATACAATTTTGTGGTTTGTTACTGTTGTTCTGAATCTTGCTTGGGACTGTGAGTGAAAAATTATTTGTAAAATGCAAAAAATGGGCTCCTGAACTGAGATTAGATACATTTGATTTTGAGTTGCACGATCAATTTTGGTATGTCTTTGGCAGATCTTAGTCCTTCCAGTAACACCATTGGAGAGTATTATAATTGCTCAATCTACTGGCATCTGGGCCTACCTACATGAGTTATGCAAGAAGTTTGGGCTATAGTTCTTGTTTAGACCTTGAGGATGATGACTGGGGTCTTCATTAATGTAATTTTGGAAGGTGAATCAAGTTGCTTATACCAAGGAGGCCTCCAATTGTAACTTGCCAAGGGGAAGTGATACAGACACAAATATCTGTGTATGTAGGCTCTTATATATATGTATGCATAAATGTCTGTAATGTATATATAGACACACACATACATAAAATTCATAACTAACCAACTTCTCTTTAATACCTTCATTATCCCAAAATCTATATATGAAAGGATGCATAGACTAAACATCGGTTGGTGCAAATTCATTTTAAAACTCTCCTTTCAATTCTTGATTTAACTTTATATTGAGTCCCACTTAACATAAAATTTTAATTTTTAAAAAGGAAAACCTTTGGAAATTTACTATTAAGAATGTGTTCATGCATGGATGTGAGACCAATAGTTTCTGGCATGCTTAATTTTCTGAAAGAAACTGAAGGTCTAGACTCTTGATTTTGCTGGAAACAGGTTTTCTCCAATGCCTTACATCGATCCCGAGCAAGAAATTTTTTGAAAAAGGATCACTGGAACATTTTCTTGCAAACATACTAATTGGTAAGGACATCTGAAGGTCCTGAGGATATGAACAAGAAATTATTATAAGCATAAGGATATTACCATCAGTTTCCTTGGTAATGTCAATGTGAAAATGACAATATAGCTGAAAATCTTTATGGTATGCCACTGGAAAATGTTAGGGACCTGCTGTTGGTATAACATATGAGAAAACTGTCAACATACAGCACTATGCTTATCATTATCATTTAATTTTTGGCACATAGGAGAATAACATTTTGTTCTTGAACAGAAAGAAGCATACACCAGTTATACACGCCATAATTTTCAATAGCCTAAAGCAGCCTGAGCTGGCTGGCCTTTCCATGATGGGCCAGTTCTAATTTGTATATAAATACCATGCTAGTTGTGATCCGTCTTGGCAACATCTAGCTGAAATGTACCATCTGGTTTGCTGAAGCTTGATCTCGATCATCTTTTGTGATTCCCTGTAGGTCGCTATTTCATGTTGATAAAATCTGGTCTTGCTACTTTCTAGAAAGATCTTAGAAACCATATCTGAAGGGTTTTTTCATAAAACAAGAAGCAATTATTTTGTAGTTTTTTAAGTAATACGTACTGCTTGAAACGGGACTCCAAATTGCCAGGAACATAACTGGGTAATGTTTTTTTATTTATTTTTATGTACTGCTTTGAAACAATTCACTGAATGAGCGCTTATGTGGTAACCTTGCATCTCTCTCCCCCCTTCTTTTATTGACATTGCCTGCTTCGTTCTCCATCAACAGAATCAAACATACATATATTTTGGATGATCCTTTTGATGATCCACGTCAGCTGGCAGAATTTATTCCTGAGAAATCTCCGGAGGGAAAACCACATGATGAGGTAACTTGAATATTACTACCAGTTTGATTAATAGCCTGGGGCCTATAAGATCTTGACATTATCTTGTCTCTAAGAATGCTAGTTCATTTGTTAGGTCCTAGTTCTTTGTTAACAATCACATTTCATTCGATTACATTTTTCTTTTGCATACTGTTTTTCAATTGATAATGTAAATGTTCATTACTTCATTCAGATACTGCGGAGTTCATTACTTTCAGATCTCTATAAAGCTTAGATTTAAGCACTATTGTTAAAAATAATCTAATATAAGAATATGTGTAAGGATTAGGTAAAGAAAAATAAAAGATATACTGTAACTTGATTCTGAGGAAAAAAAAGAATTTTGATTGATTTATTGGATATGTAATGACATTTAGATAGTCCTAGTAGGCTTATAATTGCTTGATTTTAGTCAGAATTTGGAATCTAAAAGTGATCATGCTTTAGGAAATTGAGAATTTTTTGATTGAGTGGAATTAAGAGTCATATTATGAGTCAAATGTTTTATATAGTCCTAGGGACCATGATAAGTGTTTATGGTAAGTTTGGAGTCCTTTTTAAGATTTCTGAAGGATTGGTATATACAAATAGTGGCCTGAATTTTTATGTTTTTATGATTCTTTTAAATGATTTAGGTGTTCTTCTTTCTATGGGCTGTTGCCGCTCTCTTCTCCTTTTCATCCATAAATCTCTAAGTCTCTCCATCTTCTTGCTCATCCCCCTTTCTAACAGAATGTTTTGCTCTTTTTGGCGTATATTGCTGTAACCTACAGCTGAAATCTGTTAATGTGAAACTTAAAGTTTAGTTCAGTGCAATAAAGTCTTCAACACAGCCCTGTTGTCGCATAAGGCTGCATCAAAACTCCAAGATTGGAGTTTTTTTTTGGGTGTGTGTGTGTGTGTGGGCTAGCCCTGTGCTGTCTAGGGAAGGGGTTGATTGGTGTTTTTTTCATTGATTATATCGGTGAACATCTGAAAAGTTCAAAGTTTTGTCTGAAAGGGAATGGTCTAAGTTTTATAAAGGCAAGTTGGTCAAACTTTTTTGCTATTATGATAATAAGCTTCTAACCTTGAGATCTTGGGTTGAACTCTGTACTTTTGAAAATAAGTCCAGGTTTATGTTTTGGGCACCGCTTATCAGAAAATGTAAGCAATGAATAGACCTAACTGCTTAGAATGTATAGTGTTGAGGAATAGTCCCACATGGAATAGGTTAGGGACTCTAGTTGACTTACCTGCTTAGAATGTATAGCATTAGGGAATAGTCCCATATTAGATAGGTAAGGGACTCTAATTGGTCTCATATACTCATGGGCCATCCACCTATCAGATTAAGCTTTTGGGCTGATTTTAACATGATATCAGAGCCACCTATCCTTTGCCTGCTGATGCCTCCACACTCATTAATCTGCATGTCACCCCTCTCATGTTTTCCTTCCTCTTCGGGATCTACACATGAGATGGGGTGTTAAGAAATAGTCCAAATCAGATAGGTTGGGGACTAAGTAGTGTCATATGCTCTTGAGTCATCCACCTACTAGCTTAAGCTTTTTGGTCAGGCTGTAACATATAGTACAAAATATGTCATAGTCTCATAGAATGCCTAAAACGTTAATATTCGACATAATAAGGTTCATATTTGAATCTCTGAATTTATAAATTGCAATTTTGGAAACTTCTATGCACTTGTTTAAACATGAGCACAAGCTTTTCTGTCCTTGTGGCTTTACAGCATAAAATCATTAGTGCGAGTAGCTTTTCTACTTGCTTGTGCAACTTTAGTGTCATGTGAAATTATTTAAAACATACCTATGGCAAGCATGACCAAGCGTAATTTTGGCATAGCACTAGTTGAATTTCTCTTTGTTTTCTCAGGAGGAGATAGTGCCTTGTTAAGTTGGTCTTTTAACTGTTTTGTTGGAGTATAGAAAGAGAGAAATCATGTACAAAACCAAGTAAATCATGCATATGTGATGCAAGCTGGGGGGCCTAGCGTGAGCATCAGAGTGACATAGCAGAATATCAAACTATCTAAGCAAGAAATTAAACTAAGTCTAGAAGAAAGCAATTAACTTTGGTAAGTAAAGGTAGAAAGATAACCATGTACCAAAAGGCTAAGGATAAGTAGCAGCTCTTTACTTCCTATTAATAAGGCCTCATCATTGTCGGAATCTGCCAAGCTCCTTTAAAGCACACCATGACCAAGGACTCCTCCAATGACCATGTTGCTATCCCTAGAATCTACCAAGCTTTGCTTCGGAATCCATCGGATCTTGCACTGAATCCACCATGCAAAAAGGATTTTGAAGCGGCCATGAGTTAAGGATGTACTTCAGAGAAAACTAGCTTCATTGATGTGTAAAACACAAGGGTACATGGGGTATTTATGGGCTTTGGGGCATGGCCTGCCATACCTCCCATACGGGGTGTACCATACCGCTCGGTACGGGGTGTACTATACCGTATGAGTTTCCAATCTGTATGAAACTTAATTTCAAGTCGGTACAAGTCCCATACCGAGGCGTACCAAGATAATATTGAGAAATATGGTCAGAGAGTTATTTTTGATACAAGGGTGTACCGTACCGTACCAAACCGACATTGTACCGATATGGTACATGGTCCTGATATTGCGGACGTTACTTTGGGGTCTGATACATTGAAAGGGATGAGTATGTCTCTCAAAGTTCAACTAAAACTTGAAACAATGGAGTTCTAAAGCAACTAAAACAAGTAACCTCGCCTTAAGGGTAAGTCTAG